>NC_139582.1:23215017-23252517 GCF_946808225.1 Silurus aristotelis | reverse complement strand
CGTATCAGATATTAAACTGATAAGAACAGATACTACACTTGATCTTAGCCAAAAGGCCGAGAAGCGATAACCCGATTTAAGCGACGGCCTTAAGGGTACCCGATGAAAAAGCTTTGACTACTGGACGGTAGTTATTGAGCCACTCTCCAGAATATTACGCAGCGCGGTGGTGAAAAAGTTGTAAAAGCTAGCAACAAGATTTGGATCAAAGTCTCGCTATGCTAATTCTTTTCTTGAACCATAGAAAACAAGTAGCTTTGCAACAGCAAAGCCTGCAAAAATAATTGGAACTCATCAATGTTCCTCTCCACGGAAATCTTTAGTAAAAGGCGAAAGATTTATTCGTGAATGAAGAGAAACCTGAGCTATACTTTGGGTGTTGCTAGGCCTTTGAAAGTCCATTGGTGAGCTAGAAAGCTAGCTAAGGGTAAATTGGCCTGTGGCAGGAAAACTGTTGATGATGCACAGGTGTAGAAAAGAAAAGAAAGATTGAACTTATATTTATTAAATGAAATTGAACACGCTACACAACTGAGAGCTATGTGCACTCAAGAAAAGAACAATGAGCATGAGCTTGCTCTTTTTTTCCCCTTCGTTATTTCTGCTTTTTTAACAGGTAAAGAGGTGCACCATTCCCAGAAGTACTGCAATACCGGGCTGATGCGTGGAGCGGATGGAGCAAGCCCCTCTTCCGACTACCACGGGCAAAAATCCGTTTAATATGTAGTCCTCATATAGAGGACGTATCAGATATTAAACTGATAAGAACAGATACTACACTTGATCTTAGCCAAAAGGCCGAGAAGCGATAACCTGATTTAAGCGACGGCCTTAAGGGTACCCAATGAAAAAGCTTTGACTACTGGACGGTAGTTATTGAGCCACTCTCCAGAATATTACGCAGCGCGGTGGTGAAAAAGTTGTAGAAGCTAGCAACAAGATTTGGATCAAAGTCTCGCTATGCTAATTCTTTTCTTGAACCATAGAAAACAAGTAGCTTTGCAACAGCAAAGCCTGCAAAAATAATTGGAACTCATCAACGTTCCTCTCCACGGAAATCTTTAGTAAAAGGCGAAAGATTTATTCGTGAATGAAGAGAAACCTGAGCTATACTTTGGGTGTTGCTAGGCCTTTGAAAGTCCATTGGTGAGCTAGAAAGCTAGCTAAGGGTAAATTGGCCTGTGGCAGGAAAACTGTTGATGATGCACAGGTGTAGAAAAGAAAAGAAAGATTGAACTTATATTTATTAAATGAAATTGAACACGCTACACAACTGAGAGCTATGTGCACTCAAGAAAAGAACAATGAGCATGAGCTTGCTCTTTTTTTCCCCTTCGTTATTTCTGCTTTTTTAACAGGTAAAGAGGTGCACCCTTCCCAGAAGTACTGCAATACCGGGCTGATGCGTGGAGCGGATGGAGCAAGCCCCTCTTCCGACTCCCACGGTCAAAAATCCGTTTAATATGTAGTCCTCATATAGAGGACGTATCAGATATTAAACTGATAAGAACAGATACTACACTTGATCTTAGCCAAATGGCCGAGAAGCGATAACCCGATTTAACCGACGGCCTTAAGGATACCCAATGAAAAAGCTTTGACTACTGGACGGTAGTTATTGAGCCACTCTCCAGAATATTACGCAGCGCGGTGGTGAAAAAGTTGTAGAACCTAGCAACAAGATTTGGATCAAAGTCTCGCTATGCTAATTCTTTTCTTGAACCATAGAAAACAAGTAGCTTTGCAACAGCAAAGCCTGCAAAAATAATTGGAACTCATCAACGTTTCTCTCCACGGAAATCTTTAGTAAAAGGCGAAAGATTTATTCGTGAATGAAGAGAAACCTGAGCTATACTTTGGGTGTAGGTAGGCCTTTGAAAGTCCATTGGTGAGCTAGAAAGCTAGCTAAGGGTAAATTGGCCTGTGGCAGGAAAACTGTTGATGATGCACAGGTGTAGAAAAGAAAAGAAAGATTGAACTTATATTTATTAAATGAAATTGAACACGCTACACAACTGAGAGCTATGTGCACTCAAGAAAAGAACAATGAGCATGAGCTTGCTCTTTTTTTCCCCTTCGTTATTTCTGCTTTTTTAACAGGTAAAGAGGTGCACCATTCCCAGAAGTACTGCAATACCGGGCTGATGCGTGGAGCGGATGGAGCAAGCCCCTCTTCCGACTCCCACGGTCAAAAATCCGTTTAATATGTAGTCCTCATATAGAGGACGTATCAGATATTAAACTGATAAGAACAGATACTACACTTGATCTTAGCCAAAAGGCCGAGAAGCGATAACCCGATTTAAGCGACGGCCTTAAGGGTACCCAATGAAAAAGCTTTGACTACTGGACGGTAGTTATTGAGCCACTCTCCAGAATATTACGCAGCGCGGTGGTGAAAAAGTTGTAGAAGCTAGCAACAAGATTTGGATCAAAGTCTCGCTATGCTAATTCTTTTCTTGAACCATAGAAAACAAGTAGCTTTGCAACAGCAAAGCCTGCAAAAATAATTGGAACTCATCAATGTTCCTCTCCACGGAAATCTTTAGTAAAAGGCGAAAGATTTATTCGTGAATGAAGAGAAACCTGAGCTATACTTTGGGTGTAGGTAGGCCTTTGAAAGTCCATTGGTGAGCTAGAAAGCTAGCTAAGGGTAAATTGGCCTGTGGCAGGAAAACTGTTGATGATGCACAGGTGTAGAAAAGAAAAGAAAGATTGAACTTATATTTATTAAATGAAATTGAACACGCTACACAACTGAGAGCTATGTGCACTCAAGAAAAGAACAATGAGCATGAGCTTGCTCTTTTTTTCCCCTTCGTTATTTCTGCTTTTTTAACAGGTAAAGAGGTGCACCATTCCCAGAAGTACTGCAATACCGGGCTGATGCGTGGAGCGGATGGAGCAAGCCCCTGTTCCGACTCCCACGGTCAAAAATCCGTTTAATATGTAGTCCTCATATAGAGGACGTATCAGATATTAAACTGATAAGAACAGATACTACACTTGATCTTAGCCAAAAGGCCGAGAAGCGATAACCCGATTTAAGCGACGGCCTTAAGGGTACCCGATGAAAAAGCTTTGACTACTGGACGGTAGTTATTGAGCCACTCTCCAGAATATTACGCAGCGCGGTGGTGAAAAAGTTGTAAAAGCTAGCAACAAGATTTGGATCAAAGTCTCGCTATGCTAATTCTTTTCTTGAACCATAGAAAACAAGTAGCTTTGCAACAGCAAAGCCTGCAAAAATAATTGGAACTCATCAATGTTCCTCTCCACGGAAATCTTTAGTAAAAGGCGAAAGATTTATTCGTGAATGAAGAGAAACCTGAGCTATACTTTGGGTGTTGCTAGGCCTTTGAAAGTCCATTGGTGAGCTAGAAAGCTAGCTAAGGGTAAATTGGCCTGTGGCAGGAAAACTGTTGATGATGCACAGGTGTAGAAAAGAAAAGAAAGATTGAACTTATATTTATTAAATGAAATTGAACACGCTACACAACTGAGAGCTATGTGCACTCAAGAAAAGAACAATGAGCATGAGCTTGCTCTTTTTTTCCCCTTCGTTATTTCTGCTTTTTTAACAGGTAAAGAGGTGCACCATTCCCAGAAGTACTGCAATACCGGGCTGATGCGTGGAGCGGATGGAGCAAGCCCCTCTTCCGACTACCACGGGCAAAAATCCGTTTAATATGTAGTCCTCATATAGAGGACGTATCAGATATTAAACTGATAAGAACAGATACTACACTTGATCTTAGCCAAAAGGCCGAGAAGCGATAACCTGATTTAAGCGACGGCCTTAAGGGTACCCAATGAAAAAGCTTTGACTACTGGACGGTAGTTATTGAGCCACTCTCCAGAATATTACGCAGCGCGGTGGTGAAAAAGTTGTAGAAGCTAGCAACAAGATTTGGATCAAAGTCTCGCTATGCTAATTCTTTTCTTGAACCATAGAAAACAAGTAGCTTTGCAACAGCAAAGCCTGCAAAAATAATTGGAACTCATCAACGTTCCTCTCCACGGAAATCTTTAGTAAAAGGCGAAAGATTTATTCGTGAATGAAGAGAAACCTGAGCTATACTTTGGGTGTTGCTAGGCCTTTGAAAGTCCATTGGTGAGCTAGAAAGCTAGCTAAGGGTAAATTGGCCTGTGGCAGGAAAACTGTTGATGATGCACAGGTGTAGAAAAGAAAAGAAAGATTGAACTTATATTTATTAAATGAAATTGAACACGCTACACAACTGAGAGCTATGTGCACTCAAGAAAAGAACAATGAGCATGAGCTTGCTCTTTTTTTCCCCTTCGTTATTTCTGCTTTTTTAACAGGTAAAGAGGTGCACCCTTCCCAGAAGTACTGCAATACCGGGCTGATGCGTGGAGCGGATGGAGCAAGCCCCTCTTCCGACTCCCACGGTCAAAAATCCGTTTAATATGTAGTCCTCATATAGAGGACGTATCAGATATTAAACTGATAAGAACAGATACTACACTTGATCTTAGCCAAATGGCCGAGAAGCGATAACCCGATTTAACCGACGGCCTTAAGGATACCCAATGAAAAAGCTTTGACTACTGGACGGTAGTTATTGAGCCACTCTCCAGAATATTACGCAGCGCGGTGGTGAAAAAGTTGTAGAACCTAGCAACAAGATTTGGATCAAAGTCTCGCTATGCTAATTCTTTTCTTGAACCATAGAAAACAAGTAGCTTTGCAACAGCAAAGCCTGCAAAAATAATTGGAACTCATCAACGTTTCTCTCCACGGAAATCTTTAGTAAAAGGCGAAAGATTTATTCGTGAATGAAGAGAAACCTGAGCTATACTTTGGGTGTTGCTAGGCCTTTGAAAGTCCATTGGTGAGCTAGAAAGCTAGCTAAGGGTAAATTGGCCTGTGGCAGGAAAACTGTTGATAATGCACAGGTGTAGAAAAATAAAGAAAGATTGAACTTATATTTATTAAATGAAATTGAACACGCTACACAACTGAGAGCTATGTGCACTCAAGAAAAGAACAATGAGCATGAGCTTGCTCTTTTTTTCCCCTTCGTTATTTCTGCTTTTTTAACAGGTAAAGAGGTGCACCATTCCCAGAAGTACTGCAATACCGGGCTGATGCGTGGAGCGGATGGAGCAAGCCCCTCTTCCGACTCCCACGGTCGAAAATCCGTTTAATATGTAGTCCTCATATAGAGGACGTATCAGATATTAAACTGATAAGAACAGATACTACACTTGATCTTAGCCAAAAGGCCGAGAAGCGATAACCCGATTTAAGCGACGGCCTTAAGGGTACCCAATGAAAAAGCTTTGACTACTGGACGGTAGTTATTGAGCCACTCTCCAGAATATTACGCAGCGCGGTGGTGAAAAAGTTGTAGAAGCTAGCAACAAGATTTGGATCAAAGTCTCGCTATGCTAATTCTTTTCTTGAACCATAGAAAACAAGTAACTTTGCAACAGCAAAGCCTGCAAAAATAATTGGAACTCATCAATGTTCCTCTCCACGGAAATCTTTAGTAAAAGGCGAAAGATTTATTCGTGAATGAAGAGAAACCTGAGCTATACTTTGGGTGTTGCTAGGCCTTTGAAAGTCCATTGGTGAGCTAGAAAGCTAGCTAAGGGTAAATTGGCCTGTGGCAGGAAAACTGTTGATAATGCACAGGTGTAGAAAAATAAAGAAAGATTGAACTTATATTTATTAAATGAAATTGAACACGCTACACAACTGAGAGCTATGTGCACTCAAGAAAAGAACAATGAGCATGAGCTTGCTCTTTTTTTCCCCTTCGTTATTTCTGCTTTTTTAACAGGTAAAGAGGTGCACCATTCCCAGAAGTACTGCAATACCGGGCTGATGCGTGGAGCGGATGGAGCAAGCCCCTCTTCCGACTCCCACGGTCGAAAATCCGTTTAATATGTAGTCCTCATATAGAGGACGTATCAGATATTAAACTGATAAGAACAGATACTACACTTGATCTTAGCCAAAAGGCCGAGAAGCGATAACCCGATTTAAGCGACGGCCTTAAGGGTACCCAATGAAAAAGCTTTGACTACTGGACGGTAGTTATTGAGCCACTCTCCAGAATATTACGCAGCGCGGTGGTGAAAAAGTTGTAGAAGCTAGCAACAAGATTTGGATCAAAGTCTCGCTATGCTAATTCTTTTCTTGAACCATAGAAAACAAGTAGCTTTGCAACAGCAAAGCCTGCAAAAATAATTGGAACTCATCAATGTTCCTCTCCACGGAAATCTTTAGTAAAAGGCGAAAGATTTATTCGTGAATGAAGAGAAACCTGAGCTATACTTTGGGTGTTGCTAGGCCTTTGAAAGTCCATTGGTGAGCTAGAAAGCTAGCTAAGGGTAAATTGGCCTGTGGCAGGAAAACTGTTGATGATGCACAGATGTAGAAAAGAAAAGAAAGATTGAACTTATATTTATTAAATAAAATTGAACACGCTACACAACTGAGAGCTATGTGCACTCAAGAAAAGAACAATGAGCATGAGCTTGCTCTTTTTTTCCCCTTCGTTATTTCTGCTTTTTTAACAGGTAAAGAGGTGCACCATTCCCAGAAGTACTGCAATACCGGGCTGATGCGTGGAGCGGATGGAGCAAGCCCCTCTTCCGACTCCCACGGTCAAAAATCCGCTTAATATGTAGTCCTCATATAGAGGACGTATCAGATATTAAACTGATAAGAACAGATACTACACTTGATCTTAGCCAAAAGGCCGAGAAGCGATAACCTGATTTAAGCGACGGCCTTAAGGGTACCCAATGAAAAAGCTTTGACTACTGGACGGTAGTTATTGAGCCACTCTCCAGAATATTACGCAGCGCGGTGGTGAAAAAGTTGTCGAAGCTAGCAACAAGATTTGGATAAAAGTCTTGCTATGATAATTCTTTTCTTGAACCATAGAAAACAAGTAGCTTTAGAACAGCAAAGCCTGCAAAAATAATTGGAACTCATCAATGTTCCTCTCCACGGAAATCTTTAGTAAAAGGCGAAAGATTTATTCGTGAATGAAGAGAAACCTGAGCTATACTTTGGGTGTTGCTAGGCCTTTGAAAGTCCATTGGTGAGCTAGAAAGCTAGCTAAGGGTAAATTGGCCTGTGGCAGGAAAACTGTTGATGATGCACAGATGTAGAAAAGAAAAGAAAGATTGAACTTATATTTATTAAATAAAATTGAACACGCTACACAACTGAGAGCTATGTGCACTCAAGAAAAGAACAATGAGCATGAGCTTGCTCTTTTTTTCCCCTTCGTTATTTCTGCTTTTTTAACAGGTAAAGAGGTGCACCGTTCCCAGAAGTACTGCAATACCGGGCTGATGCGTGGAGCGGATGGAGCAAGCCCCTCTTCCGACTCCCACGGTCAAAAATCCGTTTAATATGTAGTCCTCATATAGAGGACGTATCAGATATTAAACTGATAAGAACAGATACTACACTTGATCTTAGCCAAAAGGCCGAGAAGCGATAACCTGATTTAAGCGACGGCCTTAAGGGTACCCAATGAAAAAGCTTTGACTACTGGACGGTAGTTATTGAGCCACTCTCCAGAATATTACGCAGCGCAGTGGTGAAAAAGTTGTAGAAGCTAGCAACAAGATTTGGATAAAAGTCTCGCTATGCTAATTCTTTTCTTGAACCATAGAAAACAAGTAGCTTTGCAACAGCAAAGCCTGCAAAAATAATTGGAACTCATCAATGTTCCTCTCCACGGAAATCTTTAGTAAAAGGCGAAAGATTTATTCGTGAATGAAGAGAAACCTGAGCTATACTTTGGGTGTTGCTAGGCCTTTGAAAGTCCGTTGGTGAGCTAGAAAGCTAGCTAAGGGTAAATTGGCCTGTGGCAGGAAAACTGTTGATGATGCACAGGTGTAGAAAAGAAAAGAAAGATTGAACTTATATTTATTAAATGAAATTGAACACGCTACACAACTGAGAGCTATGTGCACTCAAGAAAAGAACAATGAGCATGAGCTTGCTCTTTTTTTCCCCTTCGTTATTTCTGCTTTTTTAACAGGTAAAGAGGTGCACCATTCCCAGAAGTACTGCAATACCGGGCTGATGCGTGGAGCGGATGGAGCAAGCCCCTCTTCCGACTCCCACGGTCAAAAATCCGTTTAATATGTAGTCCTCATATAGAGAACGTATCAGATATTAAACTGATAAGAACAGATACTACACTTGATCTTAGCCAAATGGCCGAGAAGCGATAACCCGATTTAACCGACGGCCTTAAGGATACCCAATGAAAAAGCTTTGACTACTGGACGGTAGTTATTGAGCCACTCTCCAGAATATTACGCAGCGCGGTGGTGAAAAAGTTGTAGAAGCTAGCAACAAGATTTGGATCAAAATCTCGCTATGCTAATTCTTTTCTTGAACCATAGAAAACAAGTAGCTTTGCAACAGCAAAGCCTGCAAAAATAATTGGAACTCATCAATGTTCCTCTCCACGGAAATCTTTAGTAAAAGGCGAAAGATTTATTCGTGAATGAAGAGAAACCTGAGCTATACTTTGGGTGTTGCTAGGCCTTTGAAAGTCCATTGGTGAGCTAGAAAGCTAGCTAAGGGTAAATTGGCCTGTGGCAGGAAAACTGTTGATGATGCACAGGTGTAGAAAAGAAAAGAAAGATTGAACTTATATTTATTAAATGAAATTGAACACGCTACACAACTGAGAGCTATGTGCACTCAAGAAAAGAACAATGAGCATGAGCTTGCTCTTTTTTTCCCCTTCGTTATTTCTGCTTTTTTAACAGGTAAAGAGGTGCACCATTCCCAGAAGTACTGCAATACCGGGCTGATGCGTGGAGCGGATGGAGCAAGCCCCTCTTCCGACTCCCACGGTCAAAAATCCGTTTAATATGTAGTCCTCATATAGAGGACGTATCAGATATTAAACTGATAAGAACAGATACTACACTTGATCTTAGCCAAAAGGCCGAGAAGCGATAACCTGATTTAAGCGACGGCCTTAAGGGTACCCAATGAAAAAGCTTTGACTACTGGACGGTAGTTATTGAGCCACTCTCCAGAATATTACGCAGCGCGGTGGTGAAAAAGTTGTAGAAGCTAGCAACAAGATTTGGATCAAAGTCTCGCTATGCTAATTCTTTTCTTGAACCATAGAAAACAAGTAGGTTTGCAACAGCAAAGCCTGCAAAAATAATTGGAACTCATCAATGTTCCTCTCCACGGAAATCTTTAGTAAAAGGCGAAAGATTTATTCGTGAATGAAGAGAAACCTGAGCTATACTTTGGGTGTTGCTAGGCCTTTGAAAGTCCATTGGTGAGCTAGAAAGCTAGCTAAGGGTAAATTGGCCTGTGGCAGGAAAACTGTTGATGATGCACAGATGTAGAAAAGAAAAGAAAGATTGAACTTATATTTATTAAATAAAATTGAACACGCTACACAACTGAGAGCTATGTGCACTCAAGAAAAGAACAATGAGCATGAGCTTGCTCTTTTTTTCCCCTTCGTTATTTCTGCTTTTTTAACAGGTAAAGAGGTGCACCATTCCCAGAAGTACTGCAATACCGGGCTGATGCGTGGAGCGGATGGAGCAAGCCCCTCTTCCGACTCCCACGGTCAAAAATCCGCTTAATATGTAGTCCTCATATAGAGGACGTATCAGATATTAAACTGATAAGAACAGATACTACACTTGATCTTAGCCAAAAGGCCGAGAAGCGATAACCTGATTTAAGCGACGGCCTTAAGGGTACCCAATGAAAAAGCTTTGACTACTGGACGGTAGTTATTGAGCCACTCTCCAGAATATTACGCAGCGCGGTGGTGAAAAAGTTGTCGAAGCTAGCAACAAGATTTGGATAAAAGTCTTGCTATGATAATTCTTTTCTTGAACCATAGAAAACAAGTAGCTTTAGAACAGCAAAGCCTGCAAAAATAATTGGAACTCATCAATGTTCCTCTCCACGGAAATCTTTAGTAAAAGGCGAAAGATTTATTCGTGAATGAAGAGAAACCTGAGCTATACTTTGGGTGTTGCTAGGCCTTTGAAAGTCCATTGGTGAGCTAGAAAGCTAGCTAAGGGTAAATTGGCCTGTGGCAGGAAAACTGTTGATGATGCACAGATGTAGAAAAGAAAAGAAAGATTGAACTTATATTTATTAAATAAAATTGAACACGCTACACAACTGAGAGCTATGTGCACTCAAGAAAAGAACAATGAGCATGAGCTTGCTCTTTTTTTCCCCTTCGTTATTTCTGCTTTTTTAACAGGTAAAGAGGTGCACCATTCCCAGAAGTACTGCAATACCGGGCTGATGCGTGGAGCGGATGGAGCAAGCCCCTCTTCCGACTCCCACGGTCAAAAATCCGTTTAATATGTAGTCCTCATATAGAGGACGTATCAGATATTAAACTGATAAGAACAGATACTACACTTGATCTTAGCCAAAAGGCCGAGAAGCGATAACCTGATTTAAGCGACGGCCTTAAGGGTACCCAATGAAAAAGCTTTGACTACTGGACGGTAGTTATTGAGCCACTCTCCAGAATATTACGCAGCGCAGTGGTGAAAAAGTTGTAGAAGCTAGCAACAAGATTTGGATAAAAGTCTCGCTATGCTAATTCTTTTCTTGAACCATAGAAAACAAGTAGCTTTGCAACAGCAAAGCCTGCAAAAATAATTGGAACTCATCAATGTTCCTCTCCACGGAAATCTTTAGTAAAAGGCGAAAGATTTATTCGTGAATGAAGAGAAACCTGAGCTATACTTTGGGTGTTGCTAGGCCTTTGAAAGTCCATTGGTGAGCTAGAAAGCTAGCTAAGGGTAAATTGGCCTGTGGCAGGAAAACTGTTGATGATGCACAGGTGTAGAAAAGAAAAGAAAGATTGAACTTATATTTATTAAATGAAATTGAACACGCTACACAACTGAGAGCTATGTGCACTCAAGAAAAGAACAATGAGCATGAGCTTGCTCTTTTTTTCCCCTTCGTTATTTCTGCTTTTTTAACAGGTAAAGAGGTGCACCATTCCCAGAAGTAATGCAATACCGGGCTGATGCGTGGAGCGGATGGAGCAAGCCCCTCTTCCGACTCCCACGGTCAAAAATCCGTTTAATATGTAGTCCTCATATAGAGGACGTATCAGATATTAAACTGATAAGAACAGATACTACACTTGATCTTAGCCAAATGGCCGAGAAGCGATAACCCGATTTAACCGACGGCCTTAAGGATACCCAATGAAAAAGCTTTGACTACTGGACGGTAGTTATTGAGCCACTCTCCAGAATATTACGCAGCGCGGTGGTGAAAAAGTTGTAGAAGCTAGCAACAAGATTTGGATCAAAGTCTCGCTATGCTAATTCTTTTCTTGAACCATAGAAAACAAGTAGCTTTGCAACAGCAAAGCCTGCAAAAATAATTGGAACTCATCAACGTTCCTCTCCACGGAAATCTTTAGTAAAAGGCGAAAGATTTATTCGTGAATGAAGAGAAACCTGAGCTATACTTTGGGTGTTGCTAGGCCTTTGAAAGTCCATTGGTGAGCTAGAAAGCTAGCTAAGGGTAAATTGGCCTGTGGCAGGAAAACTGTTGATGATGCACAGGTGTAGAAAAGAAAAGAAAGATTGAACTTATATTTATTAAATGAAATTGAACACGCTACACAACTGAGAGCTATGTGCACTCAAGAAAAGAACAATGAGCATGAGCTTGCTCTTTTTTTCCCCTTCGTTATTTCTGCTTTTTTAACAGGTAAAGAGGTGCACCATTCCCAGAAGTACTGCAATACCGGGCTGATGCGTGGAGCGGATGGAGCAAGCCCCTCTTCCGACTCCCACGGTCAAAAATCCGTTTAATATGTAGTCCTCATATAGAGAACGTATCAGATATTAAACTGATAAGAACAGATACTACACTTGATCTTAGCCAAATGGCCGAGAAGCGATAACCCGATTTAACCGACGGCCTTAAGGATACCCAATGAAAAAGCTTTGACTACTGGACGGTAGTTATTGAGCCACTCTCCAGAATATTACGCAGCGCGGTGGTGAAAAAGTTGTAGAAGCTAGCAACAAGATTTGGATCAAAATCTCGCTATGCTAATTCTTTTCTTGAACCATAGAAAACAAGTAGCTTTGCAACAGCAAAGCCTGCAAAAATAATTGGAACTCATCAATGTTCCTCTCCACGGAAATCTTTAGTAAAAGGCGAAAGATTTATTCGTGAATGAAGAGAAACCTGAGCTATACTTTGGGTGTTGCTAGGCCTTTGAAAGTCCATTGGTGAGCTAGAAAGCTAGCTAAGGGTAAATTGGCCTGTGGCAGGAAAACTGTTGATGATGCACAGGTGTAGAAAAGAAAAGAAAGATTGAACTTATATTTATTAAATGAAATTGAACACGCTACACAACTGAGAGCTATGTGCACTCAAGAAAAGAACAATGAGCATGAGCTTGCTCTTTTTTTCCCCTTCGTTATTTCTGCTTTTTTAACAGGTAAAGAGGTGCACCATTCCCAGAAGTACTGCAATACCGGGCTGATGCGTGGAGCGGATGGAGCAAGCCCCTCTTCCGACTCCCACGGTCAAAAATCCGTTTAATATGTAGTTCTCATATAGAGGACGTATCAGATATTAAACTGATAAGAACAGATACTACACTTGATCTTAGCCAAAAGGCCGAGAAGCGATAACCTGATTTAAGCGACGGCCTTAAGGGTACCCAATGAAAAAGCTTTGACTACTGGACGGTAGTTATTGAGCCACTCTCCAGAATATTACGCAGCGCGGTGGTGAAAAAGTTGTAGAAGCTAGCAACAAGATTTGGATCAAAGTCTCGCTATGCTAATTCTTTTCTTGAACCATAGAAAACAAGTAGGTTTGCAACAGCAAAGCCTGCAAAAATAATTGGAACTCATCAATGTTCCTCTCCACGGAAATCTTTAGTAAAAGGCGAAAGATTTATTCGTGAATGAAGAGAAACCTGAGCTATACTTTGGGTGTTGCTAGGCCTTTGAAAGTCCATTGGTGAGCTAGAAAGCTAGCTAAGGGTAAATTGGCCTGTGGCAGGAAAACTGTTGATGATGCACAGGTGTAGAAAAGAAAAGAAAGATTGAACTTATATTTATTAAATGAAATTGAACACGCTACACAACTGAGAGCTATGTGCACTCAAGAAAAGAACAATGAGCATGAGCTTGCTCTTTTTTTCCCCTTCGTTATTTCTGCTTTTTTAACAGGTAAAGAGGTGCACCATTCCCAGAAGTACTGCAATACCGGGCTGATGCGTGGAGCGGATGGAGCAAGCCCCTCTTCCGACTCCCACGGTCAAAAATCCGCTTAATATGTAGTCCTCATATAGAGGACGTATCAGATATTAAACTGATAAGAACAGATACTACACTTGATCTTAGCCAAAAGGCCGAGAAGCGATAACCTGATTTAAGCGACGGCCTTAAGGGTACCCAATGAAAAAGCTTTGACTACTGGACGGTAGTTATTGAGCCACTCTCCAGAATATTACGCAGCGCGGTGGTGAAAAAGTTGTCGAAGCTAGCAACAAGATTTGGATAAAAGTCTTGCTATGATAATTCTTTTCTTGAACCATAGAAAACAAGTAGCTTTAGAACAGCAAAGCCTGCAAAAATAATTGGAACTCATCAATGTTCCTCTCCACGGAAATCTTTAGTAAAAGGCGAAAGATTTATTCGTGAATGAAGAGAAACCTGAGCTATACTTTGGGTGTTGCTAGGCCTTTGAAAGTCCATTGGTGAGCTAGAAAGCTAGCTAAGGGTAAATTGGCCTGTGGCAGGAAAACTGTTGATGATGCACAGATGTAGAAAAGAAAAGAAAGATTGAACTTATATTTATTAAATAAAATTGAACACGCTACACAACTGAGAGCTATGTGCACTCAAGAAAAGAACAATGAGCATGAGCTTGCTCTTTTTTTCCCCTTCGTTATTTCTGCTCTTTTAACAGGTAAAGAGGTGCACCATTCCCAGAAGTACTGCAATACCGGGCTGATGCGTGGAGCGGATGGAGCAAGCCCCTCTTCCGACTCCCACGGTCAAAAATCCGTTTAATGTGTAGTCCTCATATAGAGGACGTATCAGATATTAAACTGATAAGAACAGATACTACACTTGATCTTAGCCAAAAGGCCGAGAAGCGATAACCTGATTTAAGCGACGGCCTTAAGGGTACCCAATGAAAAAGCTTTGACTACTGGACGGTAGTTATTGAGCCACTCTCCAGAATATTACGCAGCGCAGTGGTGAAAAAGTTGTAGAAGCTAGCAACAAGATTTGGATAAAAGTCTCGCTATGCTAATTCTTTTCTTGAACCATAGAAAACAAGTAGCTTTGCAACAGCAAAGCCTGCAAAAATAATTGGAACTCATCAATGTTCCTCTCCACGGAAATCTTTAGTAAAAGGCGAAAGATTTATTCGTGAATGAAGAGAAACCTGAGCTATACTTTGGGTGTTGCTAGGCCTTTGAAAGTCAATTGGTGAGCTAGAAAGCTAGCTAAGGGTAAATTGGCCTGTGGCAGGAAAACTGTTGATGATGCACAGGTGTAGAAAAGAAAAGAAAGATTGAACTTATATTTATTAAATGAAATTGAACACGCTACACAACTGAGAGCTATGTGCACTCAAGAAAAGAACAATGAGCATGAGCTTGCTCTTTTTTTCCCCTTCGTTATTTCTGCTTTTTTAACAGGTAAAGAGGTGCACCATTCCCAGAAGTACTGCAATACCGGGCTGATGCGTGGAGCGGATGGAGCAAGCCCCTCTTCCCACTCCCACGGTCAAAAATCCGTTTAATATGTAGTCCTCATATAGAGGACGTATCAGATATTAAACTGATAAGAACAGATACTACACTTGATCTTAGCCAAAAGGCCGAGAAGCGATAACCTGATTTAAGCGACGGCCTTAAGGGTACCCAATGAAAAAGCTTTGACTACTGGACGGTAGTTATTGAGCCACTCTCCAGAATATTACGCAGCGCGGTGGTGAAAAAGTTGTAGAAGCTAGCAACAAGATTTGGATCAAAGTCTCGCTATGCTAATTCTTTTCTTGAACCATAGAAAACAAGTAGCTTTGCAACAGCAAAGCCTGCAAAAATAATTGGAACTCATCAATGTTCCTCTCCACGGAAATCTTTAGTAAAAGGCGAAAGATTTATTCGTGAATGAAGAGAAACCTGAGCTATACTTTGGGTGTTGCTAGGCCTTTGAAAGTCCATTGGTGAGCTAGAAAGCTAGCTAAGGGTAAATTGGCCTGTGGCAGGAAAACTGTTGATGATGCACAGATGTAGAAAAGAAAAGAAAGATTGAACTTATATTTATTAAATAAAATTGAACACGCTACACAACTGAGAGCTATGTGCACTCAAGAAAAGAACAATGAGCATGAGCTTGCTCTTTTTTTCCCCTTCGTTATTTCTGCTTTTTTAACAGGTAAAGAGGTGCACCATTCCCAGAAGTACTGCAATACCGGGCTGATGCGTGGAGCGGATGGAGCAAGCCCCTCTTCCGACTCCCACGGTCAAAAATCCGTTTAATATGTAGTCCTCATATAGAGAACGTATCAGATATTAAACTGATAAGAACAGATACTACACTTGATCTTAGCCAAATGGCCGAGAAGCGATAACCCGATTTAACCGACGGCCTTAAGGATACCCAATGAAAAAGCTTTGACTACTGGACGGTAGTTATTGAGCCACTCTCCAGAATATTACGCAGCGCGGTGGTGAAAAAGTTGTAGAAGCTAGCAACAAGATTTGGATCAAAATCTCGCTATGCTAATTCTTTTCTTGAACCATAGAAAACAAGTAGCTTTGCAACAGCAAAGCCTGCAAAAATAATTGGAACTCATCAATGTTCCTCTCCACGGAAATCTTTAGTAAAAGGCGAAAGATTTATTCGTGAATGAAGAGAAACCTGAGCTATACTTTGGGTGTTGCTAGGCCTTTGAAAGTCCATTGGTGAGCTAGAAAGCTAGCTAAGGGTAAATTGGCCTGTGGCAGGAAAACTGTTGATGATGCACAGGTGTAGAAAAGAAAAGAAAGATTGAACTTATATTTATTAAATGAAATTGAACACGCTACACAACTGAGAGCTATGTGCACTCAAGAAAAGAACAATGAGCATGAGCTTGCTCTTTTTTTCCCCTTCGTTATTTCTGCTTTTTTAACAGGTAAAGAGGTGCACCATTCCCAGAAGTACTGCAATACCGGGCTGATGCGTGGAGCGGATGGAGCAAGCCCCTCTTCCGACTCCCACGGTCAAAAATCCGTTTAATATGTAGTTCTCATATAGAGGACGTATCAGATATTAAACTGATAAGAACAGATACTACACTTGATCTTAGCCAAAAGGCCGAGAAGCGATAACCTGATTTAAGCGACGGCCTTAAGGGTACCCAATGAAAAAGCTTTGACTACTGGACGGTAGTTATTGAGCCACTCTCCAGAATATTACGCAGCGCGGTGGTGAAAAAGTTGTAGAAGCTAGCAACAAGATTTGGATCAAAGTCTCGCTATGCTAATTCTTTTCTTGAACCATAGAAAACAAGTAGGTTTGCAACAGCAAAGCCTGCAAAAATAATTGGAACTCATCAATGTTCCTCTCCACGGAAATCTTTAGTAAAAGGCGAAAGATTTATTCGTGAATGAAGAGAAACCTGAGCTATACTTTGGGTGTTGCTAGGCCTTTGAAAGTCCATTGGTGAGCTAGAAAGCTAGCTAAGGGTAAATTGGCCTGTGGCAGGAAAACTGTTGATGATGCACAGGTGTAGAAAAGAAAAGAAAGATTGAACTTATATTTATTAAATGAAATTGAACACGCTACACAACTGAGAGCTATGTGCACTCAAGAAAAGAACAATGAGCATGAGCTTGCTCTTTTTTTCCCCTTCGTTATTTCTGCTTTTTTAACAGGTAAAGAGGTGCACCATTCCCAGAAGTACTGCAATACCGGGCTGATGCGTGGAGCGGATGGAGCAAGCCCCTCTTCCGACTCCCACGGTCAAAAATCCGCTTAATATGTAGTCCTCATATAGAGGACGTATCAGATATTAAACTGATAAGAACAGATACTACACTTGATCTTAGCCAAAAGGCCGAGAAGCGATAACCTGATTTAAGCGACGGCCTTAAGGGTACCCAATGAAAAAGCTTTGACTACTGGACGGTAGTTATTGAGCCACTCTCCAGAATATTACGCAGCGCGGTGGTGAAAAAGTTGTCGAAGCTAGCAACAAGATTTGGATAAAAGTCTTGCTATGATAATTCTTTTCTTGAACCATAGAAAACAAGTAGCTTTAGAACAGCAAAGCCTGCAAAAATAATTGGAACTCATCAATGTTCCTCTCCACGGAAATCTTTAGTAAAAGGCGAAAGATTTATTCGTGAATGAAGAGAAACCTGAGCTATACTTTGGGTGTTGCTAGGCCTTTGAAAGTCCATTGGTGAGCTAGAAAGCTAGCTAAGGGTAAATTGGCCTGTGGCAGGAAAACTGTTGATGATGCACAGATGTAGAAAAGAAAAGAAAGATTGAACTTATATTTATTAAATAAAATTGAACACGCTACACAACTGAGAGCTATGTGCACTCAAGAAAAGAACAATGAGCATGAGCTTGCTCTTTTTTTCCCCTTCGTTATTTCTGCTCTTTTAACAGGTAAAGAGGTGCACCATTCCCAGAAGTACTGCAATACCGGGCTGATGCGTGGAGCGGATGGAGCAAGCCCCTCTTCCGACTCCCACGGTCAAAAATCCGTTTAATGTGTAGTCCTCATATAGAGGACGTATCAGATATTAAACTGATAAGAACAGATACTACACTTGATCTTAGCCAAAAGGCCGAGAAGCGATAACCTGATTTAAGCGACGGCCTTAAGGGTACCCAATGAAAAAGCTTTGACTACTGGACGGTAGTTATTGAGCCACTCTCCAGAATATTACGCAGCGCAGTGGTGAAAAAGTTGTAGAAGCTAGCAACAAGATTTGGATAAAAGTCTCGCTATGCTAATTCTTTTCTTGAACCATAGAAAACAAGTAGCTTTGCAACAGCAAAGCCTGCAAAAATAATTGGAACTCATCAATGTTCCTCTCCACGGAAATCTTTAGTAAAAGGCGAAAGATTTATTCGTGAATGAAGAGAAACCTGAGCTATACTTTGGGTGTTGCTAGGCCTTTGAAAGTCAATTGGTGAGCTAGAAAGCTAGCTAAGGGTAAATTGGCCTGTGGCAGGAAAACTGTTGATGATGCACAGGTGTAGAAAAGAAAAGAAAGATTGAACTTATATTTATTAAATGAAATTGAACACGCTACACAACTGAGAGCTATGTGCACTCAAGAAAAGAACAATGAGCATGAGCTTGCTCTTTTTTTCCCCTTCGTTATTTCTGCTTTTTTAACAGGTAAAGAGGTGCACCATTCCCAGAAGTACTGCAATACCGGGCTGATGCGTGGAGCGGATGGAGCAAGCCCCTCTTCCCACTCCCACGGTCAAAAATCCGTTTAATATGTAGTCCTCATATAGAGGACGTATCAGATATTAAACTGATAAGAACAGATACTACACTTGATCTTAGCCAAAAGGCCGAGAAGCGATAACCTGATTTAAGCGACGGCCTTAAGGGTACCCAATGAAAAAGCTTTGACTACTGGACGGTAGTTATTGAGCCACTCTCCAGAATATTACGCAGCGCGGTGGTGAAAAAGTTGTAGAAGCTAGCAACAAGATTTGGATCAAAGTCTCGCTATGCTAATTCTTTTCTTGAACCATAGAAAACAAGTAGCTTTGCAACAGCAAAGCCTGCAAAAATAATTGGAACTCATCAATGTTCCTCTCCACGGAAATCTTTAGTAAAAGGCGAAAGATTTATTCGTGAATGAAGAGAAACCTGAGCTATACTTTGGGTGTTGCTAGGCCTTTGAAAGTCCATTGGTGAGCTAGAAAGCTAGCTAAGGGTAAATTGGCCTGTGGCAGGAAAACTGTTGATGATGCACAGATGTAGAAAAGAAAAGAAAGATTGAACTTATATTTATTAAATAAAATTGAACACGCTACACAACTGAGAGCTATGTGCACTCAAGAAAAGAACAATGAGCATGAGCTTGCTCTTTTTTTCCCCTTCGTTATTTCTGCTTTTTTAACAGGTAAAGAGGTGCACCATTCCCAGAAATACTGCAATACCGGGCTGATGCGTGGAGCGGATGGAGCAAGCCCCTCTTCCGACTCCCACGGTCAAAAATCCGCTTAATATGTAGTCCTCATATAGAGGACGTATCAGATATTAAACTGATAAGAACAGATACTACACTTGATCTTAGCCAAAAGGCCGAGAAGCGATAACCTGATTTAAGCGACGGCCTTAAGGGTACCCAATGAAAAAGCTTTGACTACTGGACGGTAGTTATTGAGCCACTCTCCAGAATATTACGCAGCGCGGTGGTGAAAAAGTTGTCGAAGCTAGCAACAAGATTTGGATAAAAGTCTTGCTATGATAATTCTTTTCTTGAACCATAGAAAACAAGTAGCTTTAGAACAGCAAAGCCTGCAAAAATAATTGGAACTCATCAACGTTCCTCTCCACGGAAATCTTTAGTAAAAGGCGAAAGATTTATTCGTGAATGAAGAGAAACCTGAGCTATACTTTGGGTGTTGCTAGGCCTTTGAAAGTCCATTGGTGAGCTAGAAAGCTAGCTAAGGGTAAATTGGCCTGTGGCAGGAAAACTGTTGATGATGCACAGATGTAGAAAAGAAAAGAAAGATTGAACTTATATTTATTAAATAAAATTGAACACGCTACACAACTGAGAGCTATGTGCACTCAAGAAAAGAACAATGAGCATGAGCTTGCTCTTTTTTTCCCCTTCGTTATTTCTGCTTTTTTAACAGGTAAAGAGGTGCACCATTCCCAGAAGTACTGCAATACCGGGCTGATGCGTGGAGCGGATGGAGCAAGCCCCTCTTCCGACTCCCACGGTCAAAAATCCGTTTAATATGTAGTCCTCATATAGAGGACGTATCAGATATTAAACTGATAAGAACAGATACTACACTTGATCTTAGCCAAAAGGCCGAGAAGCGATAACCTGATTTAAGCGACGGCCTTAAGGGTACCCAATGAAAAAGCTTTGACTACTGGACGGTAGTTATTGAGCCACTCTCCAGAATATTACGCAGCGCAGTGGTGAAAAAGTTGTAGAAGCTAGCAACAAGATTTGGATAAAAGTCTCGCTATGCTAATTCTTTTCTTGAACCATAGAAAACAAGTAGCTTTGCAACAGCAAAGCCTGCAAAAATAATTGGAACTCATCAATGTTCCTCTCCACGGAAATCTTTAGTAAAAGGCGAAAGATTTATTCGTGAATGAAGAGAAACCTGAGCTATACTTTGGGTGTTGCTAGGCCTTTGAAAGTCCATTGGTGAGCTAGAAAGCTAGCTAAGGGTAAATTGGCCTGTGGCAGGAAAACTGTTGATGATGCACAGGTGTAGAAAAGAAAAGAAAGATTGAACTTATATTTATTAAATGAAATTGAACACGCTACACAACTGAGAGCTATGTGCACTCAAGAAAAGAACAATGAGCATGAGCTTGCTCTTTTTTTCCCCTTCGTTATTTCTGCTTTTTTAACAGGTAAAGAGGTGCACCATTCCCAGAAGTACTGCAATACCGGGCTGATGCGTGGAGCGGATGGAGCAAGCCCCTCTTCCGACTCCCACGGTCAAAAATCCGCTTAATATGTAGTCCTCATATAGAGGACGTATCAGATATTAAACTGATAAGAACAGATACTACACTTGATCTTAGCCAAAAGGCCGAGAAGCGATAACCTGATTTAAGCGACGGCCTTAAGGGTACCCAATGAAAAAGCTTTGACTACTGGACGGTAGTTATTGAGCCACTCTCCAGAATATTACGCAGCGCGGTGGTGAAAAAGTTGTAGAAGCTAGCAACAAGATTTGGATCAAAGTCTCGCTATGCTAATTCTTTTCTTGAACCATAGAAAACAAGTAGCTTTGCAACAGCAAAGCCTGCAAAAATAATTGGAACTCATCAGTTCCTCTCCACGGAAATCTTTAGTAAAAGGCGAAAGATTTATTCGTGAATGAAGAGAAACCTGAGCTATACTTTGGGTGTTGCTAGGCCTTTGAAAGTCCATTGGTGAGCTAGAAAGCTAGCTAAGGGTAAATTGGCCTGTGGCAGGAAAACTGTTGATGATGCACAGGTGTAGAAAAGAAAAGAAAGATTGAACTTATATTTATTAAATGAAATTGAACACGCTACACAACTGAGAGCTATGTGCACTCAAGAAAAGAACAATGAGCATGAGCTTGCTCTTTTTTTCCCCTTCGTTATTTCTGCTTTTTTAACAGGTAAAGAGGTGCACCATTCCCAGAAGTACTGCAATACCGGGCTGATGCGTGGAGCGGATGGAGCAAGCCCCTCTCCCGACTCCCACGGTCAAAAATCCGTTTAATATGTAGTCCTCATATAGAGGACGTATCAGATATTAAACTGATAAGAACAGATACTACACTTGATCTTAGCCAAAAGGCCGAGAAGCGATAACCTGATTTAAGCGACGGCCTTAAGGGTACCCAATGAAAAAGCTTTGACTACTGGACGGTAGTTATTGAGCCACTCTCCAGAATATTACGCAGCGCGGTGGTGAAAAAGTTGTCGAAGCTAGCAACAAGATTTGGATAAAAGTCTTGCTATGATAATTCTTTTCTTGAACCATAGAAAACAAGTAGCTTTGCAACAGCAAAGCCTGCAAAAATAATTGGAACTCATCAACGTTCCTCTCCACGGAAATCTTTAGTAAAAGGCGAAAGATTTATTCGTGAATGAAGAGAAACCTGAGCTATACTTTGGGTGTTGCTAGGCCTTTGAAAGTCCATTGGTGAGCTAGAAAGCTAGCTAAGGGTAAATTGGCCTGTGGCAGGAAAACTGTTGATGATGCACAGATGTAGAAAAGAAAAGAAAGATTGAACTTATATTTATTAAATAAAATTGAACACGCTACACAACTGAGAGCTATGTGCACTCAAGAAAAGAACAATGAGCATGAGCTTGCTCTTTTTTTCCCCTTCGTTATTTCTGCTTTTTTAACAGGTAAAGAGGTGCACCATTCCCAGAAGTACTGCAATACCGGGCTGATGCGTGGAGCGGATGGAGCAAGCCCCTCTTCCGACTCCCACGGTCAAAAATCCGTTTAATATGTAGTCCTCATATAGAGGACGTATCAGATATTAAACTGATAAGAAAAGATACTACACTTGATTTTAGCCAAAAGGCCGAGAAGCGATAACCTGATTTAAGCGACGGCCTTAAGGGTACCCAATGAAAAAGCTTTGACTACTGGACGGTAGTTATTGAGCCACTCTCCAGAATATTACGCAGCGCGGTGGTGAAAAAGTTGTAGAAGCTAGCAACAAGATTTGGATAAAAGTCTCGCTATGCTAATTCTTTTCTTGAACCATAGAAAACAAGTAGCTTTGCAACAGCAAAGCCTGCAAAAATAATTGGAACTCATCAATGTTCCTCTCCACGGAAATCTTTAGTAAAAGGCGAAAGATTTATTTGTGAATGAAGAGAAACCTGAGCTATACTTTGGGTGTTGCTAGGCCTTTGAAAGTCCATTGGTGAGCTAGAAAGCTAGCTAAGGGTAAATTGGCCTGTGGCAGGAAAACTGTTGATGATGCACAGGTGTAGAAAAGAAAAGAAAGATTGAACTTATAATTATTAAATGAAATTGAACACGCTACACAACTGAGAGCTATGTGCACTCAAGAAAAGAACAATGAGCATGAGCTTGCTCTTTTTTTCCCCTTCGTTATTTCTGCTTTTTTAACAGGTAAAGAGGTGCACCATTCCCAGAAGTACTGCAATACCGGGCTGATGCGTGGAGCGGATGGAGCAAGCCCCTCTTCCGACTCCCACGGTCAAAAATCCGTTTAATATGTAGTCCTCATATAGAGGACGTATCAGATATTAAACTGATAAGAACAGATACTACACTTGATCTTAGCCAAATGGCCGAGAAGCGATAACCCGATTTACCCGACGGCCTTAAGGATACCCAATGAAAAAGCTTTGACTACTGGACGGTAGTTATTGAGCCACTCTCCAGAATATTACGCAGCGCGGTGGTGAAAAAGTTGTAGAAGCTAGCAACAAGATTTGGATCAAAGTCTCGCTATGCTAATTCTTTTCTTGAACCATAGAAAACAAGTAGCTTTGCAACAGCAAAGCCTGCAAAAATAATTGGAACTCATCAACGTTCCTCTCCACGGAAATCTTTAGTAAAAGGCGAAAGATTTATTCGTGAATGAAGAGAAACCTGAGCTATACTTTGGGTGTTGCTAGGCCTTTGAAAGTCCATTGGTGAGCTAGAAAGCTAGCTAAGGGTAAATTGGCCTGTGGCAGGAAAACTGTTGATGATGCACAGGTGTAGAAAAGAAAAGAAAGATTGAACTTATATTTATTAAATGAAATTGAACACGCTACACAACTGAGAGCTATGTGCACTCAAGAAAAGAACAATGAGCATGAGCTTGCTCTTTTTTTCCCCTTCGTTATTTCTGCTTTTTTAACAGGTAAAGAGGTGCACCATTCCCAGAAGTACTGCAATACCGGGCTGATGCGTGGAGCGGATGGAGCAAGCCCCTCTTCCGACTCCCACGGTCAAAAATCCGTTTAATATGTAGTCCTCATATAGAGAACGTATCAGATATTAAACTGATAAGAACAGATACTACACTTGATCTTAGCCAAATGGCCGAGAAGCGATAACCCGATTTAACCGACGGCCTTAAGGATACCCAATGAAAAAGCTTTGACTACTGGACGGTAGTTATTGAGCCACCCTCCAGAATATTACGCAGCGCGGTGGTGAAAAAGTTGTAGAAGCTAGCAACAAGATTTGGATCAAAATCTCGCTATGCTAATTCTTTTCTTGAACCATAGAAAACAAGTAGCTTTGCAACAGCAAAGCCTGCAAAAATAATTGGAACTCATCAATGTTCCTCTCCACGGAAATCTTTAGTAAAAGGCGAAAGATTTATTCGTGAATGAAGAGAAACCTGAGCTATACTTTGGGTGTTGCTAGGCCTTTGAAAGTCCATTGGTGAGCTAGAAAGCTAGCTAAGGGTAAATTGGCCTGTGGCAGGAAAACTGTTGATGATGCACAGGTGTAGAAAAGAAAAGAAAGATTGAACTTATATTTATTAAATGAAATTGAACACGCTACACAACTGAGAGCTATGTGCACTCAAGAAAAGAACAATGAGCATGAGCTTGCTCTTTTTTTCCCCTTCGTTATTTCTGCTTTTTTAACAGGTAAAGAAGTGCACCATTCCCAGAAGTACTGCAATACCGGGCTGATGCGTGGAGCGGATGGAGCAAGCCCCTCTTCCGACTCCCACGGTCAAAAATCCGTTTAATATGTAGTCCTCATATAGAGGACGTATCAGATATTAAACTGATAAGAACAGATACTACACTTGATCTTAGCCAAAAGGCCGAGAAGCGATAACCCGATTTAAGCGACGGCCTTAAGGGTACCCAATGAAAAAGCTTTGACTACTGGACGGTAGTTATTGAGCCACTCTCCAGAATATTACGCAGCGCGGTGGTGAAAAAGTTGTAGAAGCTAGCAACAAGATTTGGATCAAAGTCTCGCTATGCTAATTCTTTTCTTGAACCATAGAAAACAAGTAGCTTTGCAACAGCAAAGCCTGCAAAAATAATTGGAACTCATCAATGTTCCTCTCCACGGAAATCTTTAGTAAAAGGCGAAAGATTTATTCGTGAATGAAGAGAAACCTGAGCTATACTTTGGGTGTTGCTAGGCCTTTGAAAGTCCATTGGTGAGCTAGAAAGCTAGCTAAGGGTAAATTGGCCTGTGGCAGGAAAACTGTTGATGATGCACAGGTGTAGAAAAGAAAAGAAAGATTGAACTTATATTTATTAAATGAAATTGAACACGCTACACAACTGAGAGCTATGTGCACTCAAGAAAAGAACAATGAGCATGAGCTTGCTCTTTTTTTCCCCTTCGTTATTTCTGCTTTTTTAACAGGTAAAGAGGTGCACCATTCCCAGAAGTACTGCAATACCGGGCTGATGCGTGGAGCGGATGGAGCAAGCTCCTCTTCCGACTCCCACGGTCAAAAATCCGTTTAATATGTAGTCCTCATATAGAGGACGTATCAGATATTAAACTGATAAGAACAGATACTACACTTGATCTTAGCCAAAAGGCCGAGAAGCGATAACCTGATTTAAGCGACGGCCTTAAGGGTACCCAATGAAAAAGCTTTGACTACTGGACGGTAGTTATTGAGCCACTCTCCAGAATATTACGCAGCGCGGTGGTGAAAAAGTTGTCGAAGCTAGCAACAAGATTTGGATAAAAGTCTTGCTATGATAATTCTTTTCTTGAACCATAGAAAACAAGTAGCTTTAGAACAGCAAAGCCTGCAAAAATAATTGGAACTCATCAATGTTCCTCTCCACGGAAATCTTTAGTAAAAGGCGAAAGATTTATTCGTGAATGAAGAGAAACCTGAGCTATACTTTGGGTGTTGCTAGGCCTTTGAAAGTCCATTGGTGAGCTAGAAAGCTAGCTAAGGGTAAATTGGCCTGTGGCAGGAAAACTGTTGATGATGCACAGATGTAGAAAAGAAAAGAAAGATTGAACTTATATTTATTAAATAAAATTGAACACGCTACACAACTGAGAGCTATGTGCACTCAAGAAAAGAACAATGAGCATGAGCTTGCTCTTTTTTTCCCCTTCGTTATTTCTGCTTTTTTAACAGGTAAAGAGGTGCACCATTCCCAGAAGTACTGCAATACCGGGCTGATGCGTGGAGCGGATGGAGCAAGCCCCTCTTCCGACTCCCACGGTCAAAAATCCGTTTAATATGTAGTCCTCATATAGAGGACGTATCAGATATTAAACTGATAAGAACAGATACTACACTTGATCTTAGCCAAAAGGCCGAGAAGCGATAACCTGATTTAAGCGACGGCCTTAAGGGTACCCAATGAAAAAGCTTTGACTACTGGACGGTAGTTATTGAGCCACTCTCCAGAATATTACGCAGCGCAGTGGTGAAAAAGTTGTAGAAGCTAGCAACAAGATTTGGATAAAAGTCTCGCTATGCTAATTCTTTTCTTGAACCATAGAAAACAAGTAGCTTTGCAACAGCAAAGCCTGCAAAAATAATTGGAACTCATCAATGTTCCTCTCCACGGAAATCTTTAGTAAAAGGCGAAAGATTTATTCGTGAATGAAGAGAAACCTGAGCTATACTTTGGGTGTTGCTAGGCCTTTGAAAGTCAATTGGTGAGCTAGAAAGCTAGCTAAGGGTAAATTGGCCTGTGGCAGGAAAACTGTTGATGATGCACAGGTGTAGAAAAGAAAAGAAAGATTGAACTTATATTTATTAAATGAAATTGAACACGCTACACAACTGAGAGCTATGTGCACTCAAGAAAAGAACAATGAGCATGAGCTTGCTCTTTTTTTCCCCTTCGTTATTTCTGCTTTTTTAACAGGTAAAGAGGTGCACCATTCCCAGAAGTACTGCAATACCGGGCTGATGCGTGGAGCGGATGGAGCAAGCCCCTCTTCCGACTCCCACGGTCAAAAATCCGCTTAATATGTAGTCCTCATATAGAGGACGTATCAGATATTAAACTGATAAGAACAGATACTACACTTGATCTTAGCCAAAAGGCCGAGAAGCGATAACCTGATTTAAGCGACGGCCTTAAGGGTACCCAATGAAAAAGCTTTGACTACTGGACGGTAGTTATTGAGCCACTCTCCAGAATATTACGCAGCGCGGTGGTGAAAAAGTTGTCGAAGCTAGCAACAAGATTTGGATAAAAGTCTTGCTATGATAATTCTTTTCTTGAACCATAGAAAACAAGTAGCTTTGCAACAGCAAAGCCTGCAAAAATAATTGGAACTCATCAACGTTCCTCTCCACGGAAATCTTTAGTAAAAGGCGAAAGATTTATTCGTGAATGAAGAGAAACCTGAGCTATACTTTGGGTGTTGCTAGGCCTTTGAAAGTCCATTGGTGAGCTAGAAAGCTAGCTAAGGGTAAATTGGCCTGTGGCAGGAAAACTGTTGATGATGCACAGATGTAGAAAAGAAAAGAAAGATTGAACTTATATTTATTAAATAAAATTGAACACGCTACACAACTGAGAGCTATGTGCACTCAAGAAAAGAACAATGAGCATGAGCTTGCTCTTTTTTTCCCCTTCGTTATTTCTGCTTTTTTAACAGGTAAAGAGGTGCACCATTCCCAGAAGTACTGCAATACCGGGCTGATGCGTGGAGCGGATGGAGCAAGCCCCTCTTCCGACTCCCACGGTCAAAAATCCGTTTAATATGTAGTCCTCATATAGAGGACGTATCAGATATTAAACTGATAAGAACAGATACTACACTTGATCTTAGCCAAAAGGCCGAGAAGCGATAACCTGATTTAAGCGACGGCCTTAAGGGTACCCAATGAAAAAGCTTTGACTACTGGACGGTAGTTATTGAGCCACTCTCCAGAATATTACGCAGCGCAGTGGTGAAAAAGTTGTAGAAGCTAGCAACAAGATTTGGATAAAAGTCTCGCTATGCTAATTCTTTTCTTGAACCATAGAAAACAAGTAGCTTTGCAACAGCAAAGCCTGCAAAAATAATTGGAACTCATCAATGTTCCTCTCCACGGAAATCTTTAGTAAAAGGCGAAAGATTTATTTGTGAATGAAGAGAAACCTGAGCTATACTTTGGGTGTTGCTAGGCCTTTGAAAGTCCATTGGTGAGCTAGAAAGCTAGCTAAGGGTAAATTGGCCTGTGGCAGGAAAACTGTTGATGATGCACAGGTGTAGAAAAGAAAAGAAAGATTGAACTTATATTTATTAAATGAAATTGAACACGCTACACAACTGAGAGCTATGTGCACTCAAGAAAAGAACAATGAGCATGAGCTTGCTCTTTTTTTCCCCTTCGTTATTTCTGCTTTTTTAACAGGTAAAGAGGTGCACCATTCCCAGAAGTACTGCAATACCGGGCTGATGCGTGGAGCGGATGGAGCAAGCCCCTCTTCCGACTCCCACGGTCAAAAATCCGTTTAATATGTAGTCCTCATATAGAGGACGTATCAGATATTAAACTGATAAGAACAGATACTACACTTGATCTTAGCCAAATGGCCGAGAAGCGATAACCCGATTTAACCGACGGCCTTAAGGATACCCAATGAAAAAGCTTTGACTACTGGACGGTAGTTATTGAGCCACTCTCCAGAATATTACGCAGCGCGGTGGTGAAAAAGTTGTAGAAGCTAGCAACAAGATTTGGATCAAAGTCTCGCTATGCTAATTCTTTTCTTGAACCATAGAAAACAAGTAGCTTTGCAACAGCAAAGCCTGCAAAAATAATTGGAACTCATCAACGTTCCTCTCCACGGAAATCTTTAGTAAAAGGCGAAAGATTTATTCGTGAATGAAGAGAAACCTGAGCTATACTTTGGGTGTTGCTAGGCCTTTGAAAGTCCATTGGTGAGCTAGAAAGCTAGCTAAGGGTAAATTGGCCTGTGGCAGGAAAACTGTTGATGATGCACAGGTGTAGAAAAGAAAAGAAAGATTGAACTTATATTTATTAAATGAAATTGAACACGCTACACAACTGAGAGCTATGTGCACTCAAGAAAAGAACAATGAGCATGAGCTTGCTCTTTTTTTCCCCTTCGTTATTTCTGCTTTTTTAACAGGTAAAGAGGTGCACCATTCCCAGAAGTACTGCAATACCGGGCTGATGCGTGGAGCGGATGGAGCAAGCCCCTCTTCCGACTCCCACGGTCAAAAATCCGTTTAATATGTAGTCCTCATATAGAGAACGTATCAGATATTAAACTGATATGAACAGATACTACACTTGATCTTAGCCAAATGGCCGAGAAGCGATAACCCGATTTAACCGACGGCCTTAAGGATACCCAATGAAAAAGCTTTGACTACTGGACGGTAGTTATTGAGCCACCCTCCAGAATATTACGCAGCGCGGTGGTGAAAAAGTTGTAGAAGCTAGCAACAAGATTTGGATCAAAATCTCGCTATGCTAATTCTTTTCTTGAACCATAGAAAACAAGTAGCTTTGCAACAGCAAAGCCTGCAAAAATAATTGGAACTCATCAATGTTCCTCTCCACGGAAATCTTTAGTAAAAGGCGAAAGATTTATTCGTGAATGAAGAGAAACCTGAGCTATACTTTGGGTGTTGCTAGGCCTTTGAAAGTCCATTGGTGAGCTAGAAAGCTAGCTAAGGGTAAATTGGCCTGTGGCAGGAAAACTGTTGATGATGCACAGGTGTAGAAAAGAAAAGAAAGATTGAACTTATATTTATTAAATGAAATTGAACACGCTACACAACTGAGAGCTATGTGCACTCAAGAAAAGAACAATGAGCATGAGCTTGCTCTTTTTTTCCCCTTCGTTATTTCTGCTTTTTTAACAGGTAAAGAAGTGCACCATTCCCAGAAGTACTGCAATACCGGGCTGATGCGTGGAGCGGATGGAGCAAGCCCCTCTTCCGACTCCCACGGTCAAAAATCCGTTTAATATGTAGTCCTCATATAGAGGACGTATCAGATATTAAACTGATAAGAACAGATACTACACTTGATCTTAGCCAAAAGGCCGAGAAGCGATAACCCGATTTAAGCGACGGCCTTAAGGGTACCCAATGAAAAAGCTTTGACTACTGAACGGTAGTTATTGAGCCACTCTCCAGAATATTACGCAGCGCGGTGGTGAAAAAGTTGTAGAAGCTAGCAACAAGATTTGGATCAAAGTCTCGCTATGCTAATTCTTTTCTTGAACCATAGAAAACAAGTAGCTTTGCAACAGCAAAGCCTGCAAAAATAATTGGAACTCATCAATGTTCCTCTCCACGGAAATCTTTAGTAAAAGGCGAAAGATTTATTCGTGAATGAAGAGAAACCTGAGCTATACTTTGGGTGTTGCTAGGCCTTTGAAAGTCCATTGGTGAGCTAGAAAGCTAGCTAAGGGTAAATTGGCCTGTGGCAGGAAAACTGTTGATGATGCACAGGTGTAGAAAAGAAAAGAAAGATTGAACTTATATTTATTAAATGAAATTGAACACGCTACACAACTGAGAGCTATGTGCACTCAAGAAAAGAACAATGAGCATGAGCTTGCTCTTTTTTTCCCCTTCGTTATTTCTGCTTTTTTAACAGGTAAAGAGATGCACCATTCCCAGAAGTACTGCAATACCGGGCTGATGCGTGGAGCGGATGGAGCAAGCCCCTCTTCCGACTCCCACGGTCAAAAATCCGTTTAATATGTAGTCCTCATATAGAGGACGTATCAGATATTAAACTGATAAGAACAGATACTACACTTGATCTTAGCCAAAAGGCCGAGAAGCGATAACCTGATTTAAGCGACGGCCTTAAGGGTACCCAATGAAAAAGCTTTGACTACTGGACGGTAGTTATTGAGCCACTCTCCGGAATATTACGCAGCGCGGTGGTGAAAAAGTTGTAGAAGCTAGCAACAAGATTTGGATCAAAGTCTCGCTATGCTAATTCTTTTCTTGAACCATAGAAAACAAGTAGGTTTGCAACAGCAAAGCCTGCAAAAATAATTGGAACTCATCAACGTTCCTCTCCACGGAAATCTTTAGTAAAAGGCGAAAGATTTATTCGTGAATGAAGAGAAACCTGAGCTATACTTTGGGTGTTGCTAGGCCTTTGAAAGTCCATTGGTGAGCTAGAAAGCTAGCTAAGGGTAAATTGGCCTGTGGCAGGAAAACTGTTGATGATGCACAGATGTAGAAAAGAAAAGAAAGATTGAACTTATATTTATTAAATAAAATTGAACACGCTACACAACTGAGAGCTATGTGCACTCAAGAAAAGAACAATGAGCATGAGCTTGCTCTTTTTTTCCCCTTCGTTATTTCTGCTTTTTTAACAGGTAAAGAGGTGCACCATTCCCAGAAGTACTGCAATACCGGGCTGATGCGTGGAGCGGATGGAGCAAGCCCCTCTTCCGACTCCCACGGTCAAAAATCCGCTTAATATGTAGTCCTCATATAGAGGACGTATCAGATATTAAACTGATAAGAACAGATACTACACTTGATCTTAGCCAAAAGGCCGAGAAGCGATAACCTGATTTAAGCGACGGCCTTAAGGGTACCCAATGAAAAAGCTTTGACTACTGGACGGTAGTTATTGAGCCACTCTCCAGAATATTACGCAGCGCGGTGGTGAAAAAGTTGTAGAAGCTAGCAACAAGATTTGGATCAAAGTCTCGCTATGCTAATTCTTTTCTTGAACCATAGAAAACAAGTAGGTTTGCAACAGCAAAGCCTGCAAAAATAATTGGAACTCATCAATGTTCCTCTCCACGGAAATCTTTAGTAAAAGGCGAAAGATTTATTCGTGAATGAAGAGAAACCTGAGCTATACTTTGGGTGTTGCTAGGCCTTTGAAAGTCCATTGGTGAGCTAGAAAGCTAGCTAAGGGTAAATTGGCCTGTGGCAGGAAAACTGTTGATGATGCACAGATGTAGAAAAGAAAAGAAAGATTGAACTTATATTTATTAAATAAAATTGAACACGCTACACAACTGAGAGCTATGTGCACTCAAGAAAAGAACAATGAGCATGAGCTTGCTCTTTTTTTCCCCTTCGTTATTTCTGCTTTTTTAACAGGTAAAGAGGTGCACCATTCCCAGAAGTACTGCAATACCGGGCTGATGCGTGGAGCGGATGGAGCAAGCCCCTCTTCCGACTCCCACGGTCAAAAATCCGCTTAATATGTAGTCCTCATATAGAGGACGTATCAGATATTAAACTGATAAGAACAGATACTACACTTGATCTTAGCCAAAAGGCCGAGAAGCGATAACCTGATTTAAGCGACGGCCTTAAGGGTACCCAATGAAAAAGCTTTGACTACTGGACGGTAGTTATTGAGCCACTCTCCAGAATATTACGCAGCGCGGTGGTGAAAAAGTTGTCGAAGCTAGCAACAAGATTTGGATAAAAGTCTTGCTATGATAATTCTTTTCTTGAACCATAGAAAACAAGTAGCTTTAGAACAGCAAAGCCTGCAAAAATAATTGGAACTCATCAATGTTCCTCTCCACGGAAATCTTTAGTAAAAGGCGAAAGATTTATTCGTGAATGAAGAGAAACCTGAGCTATACTTTGGGTGTTGCTAGGCCTTTGAAAGTCCATTGGTGAGCTAGAAAGCTAGCTAAGGGTAAATTGGCCTGTGGCAGGAAAACTGTTGATGATGCACAGATGTAGAAAAGAAAAGAAAGATTGAACTTATATTTATTAAATAAAATTGAACACGCTACACAACTGAGAGCTATGTGCACTCAAGAAAAGAACAATGAGCATGAGCTTGCTCTTTTTTTCCCCTTCGTTATTTCTGCTTTTTTAACAGGTAAAGAGGTGCACCATTCCCAGAAGTACTGCAATACCGGGCTGATGCGTGGAGCGGATGGAGCAAGCCCCTCTTCCGACTCCCACGGTCAAAAATCCGTTTAATATGTAGTCCTCATATAGAGGACGTATCAGATATTAAACTGATAAGAACAGATACTACACTTGATCTTAGCCAAAAGGCCGAGAAGCGATAACCTGATTTAAGCGACGGCCTTAAGGGTACCCAATGAAAAAGCTTTGACTACTGGACGGTAGTTATTGAGCCACTCTCCAGAATATTACGCAGCGCAGTGGTGAAAAAGTTGTAGAAGCTAGCAACAAGATTTGGATAAAAGTCTCGCTATGCTAATTCTTTTCTTGAACCATAGAAAACAAGTAGCTTTGCAACAGCAAAGCCTGCAAAAATAATTGGAACTCATCAATGTTCCTCTCCACGGAAATCTTTAGTAAAAGGCGAAAGATTTATTCGTGAATGAAGAGAAACCTGAGCTATACTTTGGGTGTTGCTAGGCCTTTGAAAGTCAATTGGTGAGCTAGAAAGCTAGCTAAGGGTAAATTGGCCTGTGGCAGGAAAACTGTTGATGATGCACAGGTGTAGAAAAGAAAAGAAAGATTGAACTTATATTTATTAAATGAAATTGAACACGCTACACAACTGAGAGCTATGTGCACTCAAGAAAAGAACAATGAGCATGAGCTTGCTCTTTTTTTCCCCTTCGTTATTTCTGCTTTTTTAACAGGTAAAGAGGTGCACCATTCCCAGAAGTACTGCAATACCGGGCTGATGCGTGGAGCGGATGGAGCAAGCCCCTCTTCCGACTCCCACGGTCAAAAATCCGCTTAATATGTAGTCCTCATATAGAGGACGTATCAGATATTAAACTGATAAGAACAGATACTACACTTGATCTTAGCCAAAAGGCCGAGAAGCGATAACCTGATTTAAGTGACGGCCTTAAGGGTACCCAATGAAAAAGCTTTGACTACTGGACGGTAGTTATTGAGCCACTCTCCAGAATATTACGCAGCGCGGTGGTGAAAAAGTTGTAGAAGCTAGCAACAAGATTTGGATCAAAGTCTCGCTATGCTAATTCTTTTCTTGAACCATAGAAAACAAGTAGCTTTGCAACAGCAAAGCCTGCAAAAATAATTGGAACTCATCAGTTCCTCTCCACGGAAATCTTTAATAAAAGGCGAAAGATTTATTCGTGAATGAAGAGAAATCTGAGCTATACTTTGGGTGTTGCTAGGCCTTTGAAAGTCCATTGGTGAGCTAGAAAGCTAGCTAAGGGTAAATTGGCCTGTGGCAGGAAAACTGTTGATGATGCACAGGTGTAGAAAAGAAAAGAAAGATTGAACTTATATTTATTAAATGAAATTGAACACGCTACACAACTGAGAGCTATGTGCACTCAAGAAAAGAACAATGAGCATGAGCTTGCTCTTTTTTTCCCCTTCGTTATTTCTGCTTTTTTAACAGGTAAAGAGGTGCACCATTCCCAGAAGTACTGCAATACCGGGCTGATGCGTGGAGCGGATGGAGCAAGCCCCTCTCCCGACTCCCACGGTCAAAAATCCGTTTAATATGTAGTCCTCATATAGAGGACGTATCAGATATTAAACTGATAAGAACAGATACTACACTTGATCTTAGCCAAAAGGCCGAGAAGCGATAACCTGATTTAAGCGACGGCCTTAAGGGTACCCAATGAAAAAGCTTTGACTACTGGACGGTAGTTATTGAGCCACTCTCCAGAATATTACGCAGCGCGGTGGTGAAAAAGTTGTCGAAGCTAGCAACAAGATTTGGATAAAAGTCTTGCTATGATAATTCTTTTCTTGAACCATAGAAAACAAGTAGCTTTAGAACAGCAAAGCCTGCAAAAATAATTGGAACTCATCAACGTTCCTCTCCACGGAAATCTTTAGTAAAAGGCGAAAGATTTATTCGTGAATGAAGAGAAACCTGAGCTATACTTTGGGTGTTGCTAGGCCTTTGAAAGTCCATTGGTGAGCTAGAAAGCTAGCTAAGGGTAAATTGGCCTGTGGCAGGAAAACTGTTGATGATGCACAGGTGTAGAAAAGAAAAGAAAGATTGAACTTATATTTATTAAATGAAATTGAACACGCTACACAACTGAGAGCTATGTGCACTCAAGAAAAGAACAATGAGCATGAGCTTGCTCTTTTTTTCCCCTTCGTTATTTCTGCTTTTTTAACAGGTAAAGAGGTGCACCATTCCCAGAAGTACTGCAATACCGGGCTGATGCGTGGAGCGGATGGAGCAAGCCCCTCTTCCGACTCCCACGGTCAAAAATCCGTTTAATATGTAGTCCTCATATAGAGGACGTATCAGATATTAAACTGATAAGAACAGATACTACACTTGATCTTAGCCAAATGGCCGAGAAGCGATAACCCGATTTAACCGACGGCCTTAAGGATACCCAATGAAAAAGCTTTGACTACTGGACGGTAGTTATTGAGCCACTCTCCAGAATATTACGCAGCGCGGTGGTGAAAAAGTTGTAGAAGCTAGCAACAAGATTTGGATCAAAGTCTCGCTATGCTAATTCTTTTCTTGAACCATAGAAAACAAGTAGCTTTGCAACAGCAAAGCCTGCAAAAATAATTGGAACTCATCAACGTTCCTCTCCACGGAAATCTTTAGTAAAAGGCGAAAGATTTATTCGTGAATGAAGAGAAACCTGAGCTATACTTTGGGTGTTGCTAGGCCTTTGAAAGTCCATTGGTGAGCTAGAAAGCTAGCTAAGGGTAAATTGGCCTGTGGCAGGAAAACTGTTGATGATGCACAGGTGTAGAAAAGAAAAGAAAGATTGAACTTATATTTATTAAATGAAATTAAACACGCTACACAACTGAGAGCTATGTGCACTCAAGAAAAGAACAATGAGCATGAGCTTGCTCTTTTTTTCCCCTTCGTTATTTCTGCTTTTTTAACAGGTAAAGAGGTGCACCATTCCCAGAAGTACTGCAATACCGGGCTGATGCGTGGAGCGGATGGAGCAAGCCCCTCTTCCGACTCCCACGGTCAAAAATCCGTTTAATATGTAGTCCTCATATAGAGAACGTATCAGATATTAAACTGATATGAACAGATACTACACTTGATCTTAGCCAAATGGCCGAGAAGCGATAACCCGATTTAACCGACGGCCTTAAGGATACCCAATGAAAAAGCTTTGACTACTGGACGGTAGTTATTGAGCCACCCTCCAGAATATTACGCAGCGCGGTGGTGAAAAAGTTGTAGAAGCTAGCAACAAGATTTGGATCAAAATCTCGCTATGCTAATTCTTTTCTTGAACCATAGAAAACAAGTAGCTTTGCAACAGCAAAGCCTGCAAAAATAATTGGAACTCATCAATGTTCCTCTCCACGGAAATCTTTAGTAAAAGGCGAAAGATTTATTCGTGAATGAAGAGAAACCTGAGCTATACTTTGGGTGTTGCTAGGCCTTTGAAAGTCCATTGGTGAGCTAGAAAGCTAGCTAAGGGTAAATTGGCCTGTGGCAGGAAAACTGTTGATGATGCACAGGTGTAGAAAAGAAAAGAAAGATTGAACTTATATTTATTAAATGAAATTGAACACGCTACACAACTGAGAGCTATGTGCACTCAAGAAAAGAACAATGAGCATGAGCTTGCTCTTTTTTTCCCCTTCGTTATTTCTGCTTTTTTAACAGGTAAAGAAGTGCACCATTCCCAGAAGTACTGCAATACCGGGCTGATGCGTGGAGCGGATGGAGCAAGCCCCTCTTCCGACTCCCACGGTCAAAAATCCGTTTAATATGTAGTCCTCATATAGAGGACGTATCAGATATTAAACTGATAAGAACAGATACTACACTTGATCTTAGCCAAAAGGCCGAGAAGCGATAACCCGATTTAAGCGACGGCCTTAAGGGTACCCAATGAAAAAGCTTTGACTACTGGACGGTAGTTATTGAGCCACTCTCCAGAATATTACGCAGCGCGGTGGTGAAAAAGTTGTAGAAGCTAGCAACAAGATTTGGATCAAAGTCTCGCTATGCTAATTCTTTTCTTGAACCATAGAAAACAAGTAGCTTTGCAACAGCAAAGCCTGCAAAAATAATTGGAACTCATCAATGTTCCTCTCCACGGAAATCTTTAGTAAAAGGCGAAAGATTTATTCGTGAATGAAGAGAAACCTGAGCTATACTTTGGGTGTTGCTAGGCCTTTGAAAGTCCATTGGTGAGCTAGAAAGCTAGCTAAGGGTAAATTGGCCTGTGGCAGGAAAACTGTTGATGATGCACAGGTGTAGAAAAGAAAAGAAAGATTGAACTTATATTTATTAAATGAAATTGAACACACTACACAACTGAGAGCTATGTGCACTCAAGAAAAGAACAATGAGCATGAGCTTGCTCTTTTTTTCCCCTTCGTTATTTCTGCTTTTTTAACAGGTAAAGAGATGCACCATTCCCAGAAGTACTGCAATACCGGGCTGATGCGTGGAGCGGATGGAGCAAGCCCCTCTTCCGACTCCCACGGTCAAAAATCCGTTTAATATGTAGTCCTCATATAGAGGACGTATCAGATATTAAACTGATAAGAACAGATACTACACTTGATCTTAGCCAAAAGGCCGAGAAGCGATAACCTGATTTAAGCGACGGCCTTAAGGGTACCCAATGAAAAAGCTTTGACTACTGGACGGTAGTTATTGAGCCACTCTCCGGAATATTACGCAGCGCGGTGGTGAAAAAGTTGTAGAAGCTAGCAACAAGATTTGGATCAAAGTCTCGCTATGCTAATTCTTTTCTTGAACCATAGAAAACAAGTAGGTTTGCAACAGCAAAGCCTGCAAAAATAATTGGAACTCATCAACGTTCCTCTCCACGGAAATCTTTAGTAAAAGGCGAAAGATTTATTCGTGAATGAAGAGAAACCTGAGCTATACTTTGGGTGTTGCTAGGCCTTTGAAAGTCCATTG
>NC_139582.1:23192517-23212517 GCF_946808225.1 Silurus aristotelis | reverse complement strand
GCAAGCCCCTCTTCCGACTCCCACGGTCAAAAATCCGTTTAATATGTAGTCCTCATATAGAGGACGTATCAGATATTAAACTGATAAGAACAGATACTACACTTGATCTTAGCCAAAAGGCCGAGAAGCGATAACCTGATTTAAGCGACGGCCTTAAGGGTACCCAATGAAAAAGCTTTGACTACTGGACGGTAGTTATTGAGCCACTCTCCAGAATATTACGCAGCGCAGTGGTGAAAAAGTTGTAGAAGCTAGCAACAAGATTTGGATAAAAGTCTCGCTATGCTAATTCTTTTCTTGAACCATAGAAAACAAGTAGCTTTGCAACAGCAAAGCCTGCAAAAATAATTGGAACTCATCAATGTTCCTCTCCACGGAAATCTTTAGTAAAAGGCGAAAGATTTATTCGTGAATGAAGAGAAATCTGAGCTATACTTTGGGTGTTGCTAGGCCTTTGAAAGTCAATTGGTGAGCTAGAAAGCTAGCTAAGGGTAAATTGGCCTGTGGCAGGAAAACTGTTGATGATGCACAGGTGTAGAAAAGAAAAGAAAGATTGAACTTATATTTATTAAATGAAATTGAACACGCTACACAACTGAGAGCTATGTGCACTCAAGAAAAGAACAATGAGCATGAGCTTGCTCTTTTTTTCCCCTTCGTTATTTCTGCTTTTTTAACAGGTAAAGAGGTGCACCATTCCCAGAAGTACTGCAATACCGGGCTGATGCGTGGAGCGGATGGAGCAAGCCCCTCTTCCGACTCCCACGGTCAAAAATCCGCTTAATATGTAGTCCTCATATAGAGGACGTATCAGATATTAAACTGATAAGAACAGATACTACACTTGATCTTAGCCAAAAGGCCGAGAAGCGATAACCTGATTTAAGCGACGGCCTTAAGGGTACCCAATGAAAAAGCTTTGACTACTGGACGGTAGTTATTGAGCCACTCTCCAGAATATTACGCAGCGCGGTGGTGAAAAAGTTGTAGAAGCTAGCAACAAGATTTGGATCAAAGTCTCGCTATGCTAATTCTTTTCTTGAACCATAGAAAACAAGTAGCTTTGCAACAGCAAAGCCTGCAAAAATAATTGGAACTCATCAGTTCCTCTCCACGGAAATCTTTAGTAAAAGGCGAAAGATTTATTCGTGAATGAAGAGAAACCTGAGCTATACTTTGGGGGTTGCTAGGCCTTTGAAAGTCCATTGGTGAGCTAGAAAGCTAGCTAAGGGTAAATTGGCCTGTGGCAGGAAAACTGTTGATGATGCACAGGTGTAGAAAAGAAAAGAAAGATTGAACTTATATTTATTAAATGAAATTGAACACGCTACACAACTGAGAGCTATGTGCACTCAAGAAAAGAACAATGAGCATGAGCTTGCTCTTTTTTTCCCCTTCGTTATTTCTGCTTTTTTAACAGGTAAAGAGGTGCACCATTCCCAGAAGTACTGCAATACCGGGCTGATGCGTGGAGCGGATGGAGCAAGCCCCTCTCCCGACTCCCACGGTCAAAAATCCGTTTAATATGTAGTCCTCATATAGAGGACGTATCAGATATTAAACTGATAAGAACAGATACTACACTTGATCTTAGCCAAAAGGCCGAGAAGCGATAACCTGATTTAAGCGACGGCCTTAAGGGTACCCAATGAAAAAGCTTTGACTACTGGACGGTAGTTATTGAGCCACTCTCCAGAATATTACGCAGCGCGGTGGTGAAAAAGTTGTCGAAGCTAGCAACAAGATTTGGATAAAAGTCTTGCTATGATAATTCTTTTCTTGAACCATAGAAAACAAGTAGCTTTAGAACAGCAAAGCCTGCAAAAATAATTGGAACTCATCAATGTTCCTCTCCACGGAAATCTTTAGTAAAAGGCGAAAGATTTATTCGTGAATGAAGAGAAACCTGAGCTATACTTTGGGTGTTGCTAGGCCTTTGAAAGTCCATTGGTGAGCTAGAAAGCTAGCTAAGGGTAAATTGGCCTGTGGCAGGAAAACTGTTGATGATGCACAGATGTAGAAAAGAAAAGAAAGATTGAACTTATATTTATTAAATAAAATTGAACACGCTACACAACTGAGAGCTATGTGCACTCAAGAAAAGAACAATGAGCATGAGCTTGCTCTTTTTTTCCCCTTCGTTATTTCTGCTTTTTTAACAGGTAAAGAGGTGCACCATTCCCAGAAGTACTGCAATACCGGGCTGATGCGTGGAGCGGATGGAGCAAGCCCCTCTTCCGACTCCCACGGTCAAAAATCCGTTTAATATGTAGTCCTCATATAGAGGACGTATCAGATATTAAACTGATAAGAACAGATACTACACTTGATCTTAGCCAAAAGGCCGAGAAGCGATAACCTGATTTAAGCGACGGCCTTAAGGGTACCCAATGAAAAAGCTTTGACTACTGGACGGTAGTTATTGAGCCACTCTCCAGAATATTACGCAGCGCAGTGGTGAAAAAGTTGTAGAAGCTAGCAACAAGATTTGGATAAAAGTCTCGCTATGCTAATTCTTTTCTTGAACCATAGAAAACAAATAGCTTTGCAACAGCAAAGCCTGCAAAAATAATTGGAACTCATCAGTTCCTCTCCACGGAAATCTTTAGTAAAAGGCGAAAGATTTATTCGTGAATGAAGAGAAACCTGAGCTATACTTTGGGGGTTGCTAGGCCTTTGAAAGTCCATTGGTGAGCTAGAAAGCTAGCTAAGGGTAAATTGGCCTGTGGCAGGAAAACTGTTGATGATGCACAGGTGTAGAAAAGAAAAGAAAGATTGAACTTATATTTATTAAATGAAATTGAACACGCTACACAACTGAGAGCTATGTGCACTCAAGAAAAGAACAATGAGCATGAGCTTGCTCTTTTTTTCCCCTTCGTTATTTCTGCTTTTTTAACAGGTAAAGAGGTGCACCATTCCCAGAAGTACTGCAATACCGGGCTGATGCGTGGAGCGGATGGAGCAAGCCCCTCTCCCGACTCCCACGGTCAAAAATCCGTTTAATATGTAGTCCTCATATAGAGGACGTATCAGATATTAAACTGATAAGAACAGATACTACACTTGATCTTAGCCAAAAGGCCGAGAAGCGATAACCTGATTTAAGCGACGGCCTTAAGGGTACCCAATGAAAAAGCTTTGACTACTGGACGGTAGTTATTGAGCCACTCTCCAGAATATTACGCAGCGCGGTGGTGAAAAAGTTGTCGAAGCTAGCAACAAGATTTGGATAAAAGTCTTGCTATGATAATTCTTTTCTTGAACCATAGAAAACAAGTAGCTTTAGAACAGCAAAGCCTGCAAAAATAATTGGAACTCATCAATGTTCCTCTCCACGGAAATCTTTAGTAAAAGGCGAAAGATTTATTCGTGAATGAAGAGAAACCTGAGCTATACTTTGGGTGTTGCTAGGCCTTTGAAAGTCCATTGGTGAGCTAGAAAGCTAGCTAAGGGTAAATTGGCCTGTGGCAGGAAAACTGTTGATGATGCACAGATGTAGAAAAGAAAAGAAAGATTGAACTTATATTTATTAAATAAAATTGAACACGCTACACAACTGAGAGCTATGTGCACTCAAGAAAAGAACAATGAGCATGAGCTTGCTCTTTTTTTCCCCTTCGTTATTTCTGCTTTTTTAACAGGTAAAGAGGTGCACCATTCCCAGAAGTACTGCAATACCGGGCTGATGCGTGGAGCGGATGGAGCAAGCCCCTCTTCCGACTCCCACGGTCAAAAATCCGTTTAATATGTAGTCCTCATATAGAGGACGTATCAGATATTAAACTGATAAGAACAGATACTACACTTGATCTTAGCCAAAAGGCCGAGAAGCGATAACCTGATTTAAGCGACGGCCTTAAGGGTACCCAATGAAAAAGCTTTGACTACTGGACGGTAGTTATTGAGCCACTCTCCAGAATATTACGCAGCGCGGTGGTGAAAAAGTTGTCGAAGCTAGCAACAAGATTTGGATAAAAGTCTTGCTATGATAATTCTTTTCTTGAACCATAGAAAACAAGTAGCTTTAGAACAGCAAAGCCTGCAAAAATAATTGGAACTCATCAATGTTCCTCTCCACGGAAATCTTTAGTAAAAGGCGAAAGATTTATTCGTGAATGAAGAGAAACCTGAGCTATACTTTGGGTGTTGCTAGGCCTTTGAAAGTCCATTGGTGAGCTAGAAAGCTAGCTAAGGGTAAATTGGCCTGTGGCAGGAAAACTGTTGATGATGCACAGATGTAGAAAAGAAAAGAAAGATTGAACTTATATTTATTAAATAAAATTGAACACGCTACACAACTGAGAGCTATGTGCACTCAAGAAAAGAACAATGAGCATGAGCTTGCTCTTTTTTTCCCCTTCGTTATTTCTGCTTTTTTAACAGGTAAAGAGGTGCACCATTCCCAGAAGTACTGCAATACCGGGCTGATGCGTGGAGCGGATGGAGCAAGCCCCTCTTCCGACTCCCACGGTCAAAAATCCGTTTAATATGTAGTCCTCATATAGAGGACGTATCAGATATTAAACTGATAAGAACAGATACTACACTTGATCTTAGCCAAAAGGCCGAGAAGCGATAACCTGATTTAAGCGACGGCCTTAAGGGTACCCAATGAAAAAGCTTTGACTACTGGACGGTAGTTATTGAGCCACTCTCCAGAATATTACGCAGCGCAGTGGTGAAAAAGTTGTAGAAGCTAGCAACAAGATTTGGATAAAAGTCTCGCTATGCTAATTCTTTTCTTGAACCATAGAAAACAAGTAGCTTTGCAACAGCAAAGCCTGCAAAAATAATTGGAACTCATCAATGTTCCTCTCCACGGAAATCTTTAGTAAAAGGCGAAAGATTTATTCGTGAATGAAGAGAAATCTGAGCTATACTTTGGGTGTTGCTAGGCCTTTGAAAGTCAATTGGTGAGCTAGAAAGCTAGCTAAGGGTAAATTGGCCTGTGGCAGGAAAACTGTTGATGATGCACAGGTGTAGAAAAGAAAAGAAAGATTGAACTTATATTTATTAAATGAAATTGAACACGCTACACAACTGAGAGCTATGTGCACTCAAGAAAAGAACAATGAGCATGAGCTTGCTCTTTTTTTCCCCTTCGTTATTTCTGCTTTTTTAACAGGTAAAGAGGTGCACCATTCCCAGAAGTACTGCAATACCGGGCTGATGCGTGGAGCGGATGGAGCAAGCCCCTCTTCCGACTCCCACGGTCAAAAATCCGCTTAATATGTAGTCCTCATATAGAGGACGTATCAGATATTAAACTGATAAGAACAGATACTACACTTGATCTTAGCCAAAAGGCCGAGAAGCGATAACCTGATTTAAGCGACGGCCTTAAGGGTACCCAATGAAAAAGCTTTGACTACTGGACGGTAGTTATTGAGCCACTCTCCAGAATATTACGCAGCGCGGTGGTGAAAAAGTTGTAGAAGCTAGCAACAAGATTTGGATCAAAGTCTCGCTATGCTAATTCTTTTCTTGAACCATAGAAAACAAGTAGCTTTGCAACAGCAAAGCCTGCAAAAATAATTGGAACTCATCAGTTCCTCTCCACGGAAATCTTTAGTAAAAGGCGAAAGATTTATTCGTGAATGAAGAGAAACCTGAGCTATACTTTGGGGGTTGCTAGGCCTTTGAAAGTCCATTGGTGAGCTAGAAAGCTAGCTAAGGGTAAATTGGCCTGTGGCAGGAAAACTGTTGATGATGCACAGGTGTAGAAAAGAAAAGAAAGATTGAACTTATATTTATTAAATGAAATTGAACACGCTACACAACTGAGAGCTATGTGCACTCAAGAAAAGAACAATGAGCATGAGCTTGCTCTTTTTTTCCCCTTCGTTATTTCTGCTTTTTTAACAGGTAAAGAGGTGCACCATTCCCAGAAGTACTGCAATACCGGGCTGATGCGTGGAGCGGATGGAGCAAGCCCCTCTCCCGACTCCCACGGTCAAAAATCCGTTTAATATGTAGTCCTCATATAGAGGACGTATCAGATATTAAACTGATAAGAACAGATACTACACTTGATCTTAGCCAAAAGGCCGAGAAGCGATAACCTGATTTAAGCGACGGCCTTAAGGGTACCCAATGAAAAAGCTTTGACTACTGGACGGTAGTTATTGAGCCACTCTCCAGAATATTACGCAGCGCGGTGGTGAAAAAGTTGTCGAAGCTAGCAACAAGATTTGGATAAAAGTCTTGCTATGATAATTCTTTTCTTGAACCATAGAAAACAAGTAGCTTTAGAACAGCAAAGCCTGCAAAAATAATTGGAACTCATCAATGTTCCTCTCCACGGAAATCTTTAGTAAAAGGCGAAAGATTTATTCGTGAATGAAGAGAAACCTGAGCTATACTTTGGGTGTTGCTAGGCCTTTGAAAGTCCATTGGTGAGCTAGAAAGCTAGCTAAGGGTAAATTGGCCTGTGGCAGGAAAACTGTTGATGATGCACAGATGTAGAAAAGAAAAGAAAGATTGAACTTATATTTATTAAATAAAATTGAACACGCTACACAACTGAGAGCTATGTGCACTCAAGAAAAGAACAATGAGCATGAGCTTGCTCTTTTTTTCCCCTTCGTTATTTCTGCTTTTTTAACAGGTAAAGAGGTGCACCATTCCCAGAAGTACTGCAATACCGGGCTGATGCGTGGAGCGGATGGAGCAAGCCCCTCTTCCGACTCCCACGGTCAAAAATCCGTTTAATATGTAGTCCTCATATAGAGGACGTATCAGATATTAAACTGATAAGAACAGATACTACACTTGATCTTAGCCAAAAGGCCGAGAAGCGATAACCTGATTTAAGCGACGGCCTTAAGGGTACCCAATGAAAAAGCTTTGACTACTGGACGGTAGTTATTGAGCCACTCTCCAGAATATTACGCAGCGCAGTGGTGAAAAAGTTGTAGAAGCTAGCAACAAGATTTGGATAAAAGTCTCGCTATGCTAATTCTTTTATTGAACCATAGAAAACAAGTAGCTTTGCAACAGCAAAGCCTGCAAAAATAATTGGAACTCATCAATGTTCCTCTCCACGGAAATCTTTAGTAAAAGGCGAAAGATTTATTCGTGAATGAAGAGAAACCTGAGCTATACTTTGGGTGTTGCTAGGCCTTTGAAAGTCCATTGGTGAGCTAGAAAGCTAGCTAAGGGTAAATTGGCCTGTGGCAGGAAAACTGTTGATGATGCACAGATGTAGAAAAGAAAAGAAAGATTGAACTTATATTTATTAAATAAAATTGAACACGCTACACAACTGAGAGCTATGTGCACTCAAGAAAAGAACAATGAGCATGAGCTTGCTCTTTTTTTCCCCTTCGTTATTTCTGCTTTTTTAACAGGTAAAGAGGTGCACCATTCCCAGAAGTACTGCAATACCGGGCTGATGCGTGGAGCGGATGGAGCAAGCCCCTCTCCCGACTCCCACGGTCAAAAATCCGTTTAATATGTAGTCCTCATATAGAGGACGTATCAGATATTAAACTGATAAGAACAGATACTACACTTGATCTTAGCCAAAAGGCCGAGAAGCGATAACCTGATTTAAGCGACGGCCTTAAGGGTACCCAATGAAAAAGCTTTGACTACTGGACGGTAGTTATTGAGCCACTCTCCAGAATATTACGCAGCGCGGTGGTGAAAAAGTTGTCGAAGCTAGCAACAAGATTTGGATAAAAGTCTTGCTATGATAATTCTTTTCTTGAACCATAGAAAACAAGTAGCTTTAGAACAGCAAAGCCTGCAAAAATAATTGGAACTCATCAATGTTCCTCTCCACGGAAATCTTTAGTAAAAGGCGAAAGATTTATTCGTGAATGAAGAGAAACCTGAGCTATACTTTGGGTGTTGCTAGGCCTTTGAAAGTCCATTGGTGAGCTAGAAAGCTAGCTAAGGGTAAATTGGCCTGTGGCAGGAAAACTGTTGATGATGCACAGATGTAGAAAAGAAAAGAAAGATTGAACTTATATTTATTAAATAAAATTGAACACGCTACACAACTGAGAGCTATGTGCACTCAAGAAAAGAACAATGAGCATGAGCTTGCTCTTTTTTTCCCCTTCGTTATTTCTGCTTTTTTAACAGGTAAAGAGGTGCACCATTCCCAGAAGTACTGCAATACCGGGCTGATGCGTGGAGCGGATGGAGCAAGCCCCTCTTCCGACTCCCACGGTCAAAAATCCGTTTAATATGTAGTCCTCATATAGAGGACGTATCAGATATTAAACTGATAAGAACAGATACTACACTTGATCTTAGCCAAAAGGCCGAGAAGCGATAACCTGATTTAAGCGACGGCCTTAAGGGTACCCAATGAAAAAGCTTTGACTACTGGACGGTAGTTATTGAGCCACTCTCCAGAATATTACGCAGCGCAGTGGTGAAAAAGTTGTAGAAGCTAGCAACAAGATTTGGATAAAAGTCTCGCTATGCTAATTCTTTTCTTGAACCATAGAAAACAAGTAGCTTTGCAACAGCAAAGCCTGCAAAAATAATTGGAACTCATCAATGTTCCTCTCCACGGAAATCTTTAGTAAAAGGCGAAAGATTTATTCGTGAATGAAGAGAAACCTGAGCTATACTTTGGGTGTTGCTAGGCCTTTGAAAGTCCATTGGTGAGCTAGAAAGCTAGCTAAGGGTAAATTGGCCTGTGGCAGGAAAACTGTTGATGATGCACAGATGTAGAAAAGAAAAGAAAGATTGAACTTATATTTATTAAATAAAATTGAACACGCTACACAACTGAGAGCTATGTGCACTCAAGAAAAGAACAATGAGCATGAGCTTGCTCTTTTTTTCCCCTTCGTTATTTCTGCTTTTTTAACAGGTAAAGAGGTGCACCATTCCCAGAAGTACTGCAATACCGGGCTGATGCGTGGAGCGGATGGAGCAAGCCCCTCTTCCGACTCCCACGGTCAAAAATCCGTTTAATATGTAGTCCTCATATAGAGGACGTATCAGATATTAAACTGATAAGAACAGATACTACACTTGATCTTAGCCAAAAGGCCGAGAAGCGATAACCTGATTTAAGCGACGGCCTTAAGGGTACCCAATGGAAAAGCTTTGACTACTGGACGGTAGTTATTGAGCCACTCTCCAGAATATTACGCAGCGCAGTGGTGAAAAAGTTGTAGAAGCTAGCAACAAGATTTGGATAAAAGTCTCGCTATGCTAATTCTTTTCTTGAACCATAGAAAACAAGTAGCTTTGCAACAGCAAAGCCTGCAAAAATAATTGGAACTCATCAATGTTCCTCTCCACGGAAATCTTTAGTAAAAGGCGAAAGATTTATTCGTGAATGAAGAGAAACCTGAGCTATACTTTGGGTGTTGCTAGGCCTTTGAAAGTCAATTGGTGAGCTAGAAAGCTAGCTAAGGGTAAATTGGCCTGTGGCAGGAAAACTGTTGATGATGCACAGGTGTAGAAAAGAAAAGAAAGATTGAACTTATATTTATTAAATGAAATTGAACACGCTACACAACTGAGAGCTATGTGCACTCAAGAAAAGAACAATGAGCATGAGCTTGCTCTTTTTTTCCCCTTCGTTATTTCTGCTTTTTTAACAGGTAAAGAGGTGCACCATTCCCAGAAGTACTGCAATACCGGGCTGATGCGTGGAGCGGATGGAGCAAGCCCCTCTTCCGACTCCCACGGTCAAAAATCCGCTTAATATGTAGTCCTCATATAGAGGACGTATCAGATATTAAACTGATAAGAACAGATACTACACTTGATCTTAGCCAAAAGGCCGAGAAGCGATAACCTGATTTAAGCGACGGCCTTAAGGGTACCCAATGAAAAAGCTTTGACTACTGGACGGTAGTTATTGAGCCACTCTCCAGAAAATTACGCAGCGCGGTGGTGAAAAAGTTGTAGAAGCTAGCAACAAGATTTGGATCAAAGTCTCGCTATGCTAATTCTTTTCTTGAACCATAGAAAACAAGTAGCTTTGCAACAGCAAAGCCTGCAAAAATAATTGGAACTCATCAGTTCCTCTCCACGGAAATCTTTAGTAAAAGGCGAAAGATTTATTCGTGAATGAAGAGAAACCTGAGCTATACTTTGGGTGTTGCTAGGCCTTTGAAAGTCCATTGGTGAGCTAGAAAGCTAGCTAAGGGTAAATTGGCCTGTGGCAGGAAAACTGTTGATGATGCACAGATGTAGAAAAGAAAAGAAAGATTGAACTTATATTTATTAAATAAAATTGAACACGCTACACAACTGAGAGCTATGTGCACTCAAGAAAAGAACAATGAGCATGAGCTTGCTCTTTTTTTCCCCTTCGTTATTTCTGCTTTTTTAACAGGTAAAGAGGTGCACCATTCCCAGAAGTACTGCAATACCGGGCTGATGCGTGGAGCGGATGGAGCAAGCCCCTCTTCCGACTCCCACGGTCAAAAATCCGTTTAATATGTAGTCCTCATATAGAGGACGTATCAGATATTAAACTGATAAGAACAGATACTACACTTGATCTTAGCCAAAAGGCCGAGAAGCGATAACCTGATTTAAGCGACGGCCTTAAGGGTACCCAATGAAAAAGCTTTGACTACTGGACGGTAGTTATTGAGCCACTCTCCAGAATATTACGCAGCGCAGTGGTGAAAAAGTTGTAGAAGCTAGCAACAAGATTTGGATAAAAGTCTCGCTATGCTAATTCTTTTCTTGAACCATAGAAAACAAGTAGCTTTGCAACAGCAAAGCCTGCAAAAATAATTGGAACTCATCAATGTTCCTCTCCACGGAAATCTTTAGTAAAAGGCGAAAGATTTATTCGTGAATGAAGAGAAATCTGAGCTATACTTTGGGTGTTGCTAGGCCTTTGAAAGTCCATTGGTGAGCTAGAAAGCTAGCTAAGGGTAAATTGGCCTGTGGCAGGAAAACTGTTGATGATGCACAGGTGTAGAAAAGAAAAGAAAGATTGAACTTATATTTATTAAATGAAATTGAACACGCTACACAACTGAGAGCTATGTGCACTCAAGAAAAGAACAATGAGCATGAGCTTGCTCTTTTTTTCCCCTTCGTTATTTCTGCTTTTTTAACAGGTAAAGAGGTGCACCATTCCCAGAAGTACTGCAATACCGGGCTGATGCGTGGAGCGGATGGAGCAAGCCCCTCTTCCGACTCCCACGGTCAAAAATCCGCTTAATATGTAGTCCTCATATAGAGGACGTATCAGATATTAAACTGATAAGAACAGATACTACACTTGATCTTAGCCAAAAGGCCGAGAAGCGATAACCTGATTTAAGCGACGGCCTTAAGGGTACCCAATGAAAAAGCTTTGACTACTGGACGGTAGTTATTGAGCCACTCTCCAGAATATTACGCAGCGCGGTGGTGAAAAAGTTGTCGAAGCTAGCAACAAGATTTGGATAAAAGTCTTGCTATGATAATTCTTTTCTTGAACCATAGAAAACAAGTAGCTTTAGAACAGCAAAGCCTGCAAAAATAATTGGAACTCATCAATGTTCCTCTCCACGGAAATCTTTAGTAAAAGGCGAAAGATTTATTCGTGAATGAAGAGAAACCTGAGCTATACTTTGGGTGTTGCTAGGCCTTTGAAAGTCCATTGGTGAGCTAGAAAGCTAGCTAAGGGTAAATTGGCCTGTGGCAGGAAAACTGTTGATGATGCACAGATGTAGAAAAGAAAAGAAAGATTGAACTTATATTTATTAAATAAAATTGAACACGCTACACAACTGAGAGCTATGTGCACTCAAGAAAAGAACAATGAGCATGAGCTTGCTCTTTTTTTCCCCTTCGTTATTTCTGCTTTTTTAACAGGTAAAGAGGTGCACCATTCCCAGAAGTACTGCAATACCGGGCTGATGCGTGGAGCGGATGGAGCAAGCCCCTCTTCCGACTCCCACGGTCAAAAATCCGTTTAATATGTAGTCCTCATATAGAGGACGTATCAGATATTAAACTGATAAGAACAGATACTACACTTGATCTTAGCCAAAAGGCCGAGAAGCGATAACCTGATTTAAGCGACGGCCTTAAGGGTACCCAATGAAAAAGCTTTGACTACTGGACGGTAGTTATTGAGCCACTCTCCAGAATATTACGCAGCGCGGTGGTGAAAAAGTTGTAGAAGCTAGCAACAAGATTTGGATAAAAGTCTCGCTATGCTAATTCTTTTATTGAACCATAGAAAACAAGTAGCTTTGCAACAGCAAAGCCTGCAAAAATAATTGGAACTCATCAATGTTCCTCTCCACGGAAATCTTTAGTAAAAGTCGAAAGATTTATTCGTGAATGAAGAGAAACCTGAGCTATACTTTGGGTGTTGCTAGGCCTTTGAAAGTCCATTGGTGAGCTAGAAAGCTAGCTAAGGGTAAATTGGCCTGTGGCAGGAAAACTGTTGATGATGCACAGGTGTAGAAAAGAAAAGAAAGATTGAACTTATATTTATTAAATGAAATTGAACACGCTACACAACTGAGAGCTATGTGCACTCAAGAAAAGAACAATGAGCATGAGCTTGCTCTTTTTTTCCCCTTCGTTATTTCTGCTTTTTTAACAGGTAAAGAGGTGCACCATTCCCAGAAGTACTGCAATACCGGGCTGATGCGTGGAGCGGATGGAGCAAGCCCCTCTTCCGACTCCCACGGTCAAAAATCCGCTTAATATGTAGTCCTCATATAGAGGACGTATCAGATATTAAACTGATAAGAACAGATACTACACTTGATCTTAGCCAAAAGGCCGAGAAGCGATAACCTGATTTAAGCGACGGCCTTAAGGGTACCAAATGAAAAAGCTTTGACTACTGGACGGTAGTTATTGAGCCACTCTCCAGAATATTACGCAGCGCGGTGGTGAAAAAGTTGTCGAAGCTAGCAACAAGATTTGGATAAAAGTCTTGCTATGATAATTCTTTTCTTGAACCATAGAAAACAAGTAGCTTTAGAACAGCAAAGCCTGCAAAAATAATTGGAACTCATCAATGTTCCTCTCCACGGAAATCTTTAGTAAAAGGCGAAAGATTTATTCGTGAATGAAGAGAAACCTGAGCTATACTTTGGGTGTTGCTAGGCCTTTGAAAGTCCATTGGTGAGCTAGAAAGCTAGCTAAGGGTAAATTGGCCTGTGGCAGGAAAACTGTTGATGATGCACAGATGTAGAAAAGAAAAGAAAGATTGAACTTATATTTATTAAATAAAATTGAACACGCTACACAACTGAGAGCTATGTGCACTCAAGAAAAGAACAATGAGCATGAGCTTGCTCTTTTTTTCCCCTTCGTTATTTCTGCTTTTTTAACAGGTAAAGAGGTGCACCATTCCCAGAAGTACTGCAATACCGGGCTGATGCGTGGAGCGGATGGAGCAAGCCCCTCTTCCGACTCCCACGGTCAAAAATCCGTTTAATATGTAGTCCTCATATAGAGGACGTATCAGATATTAAACTGATAAGAACAGATACTACACTTGATCTTAGCCAAAAGGCCGAGAAGCGATAACCTGATTTAAGCGACGGCCTTAAGGGTACCCAATGAAAAAGCTTTGACTACTGGACGGTAGTTATTGAGCCACTCTCCAGAATATTACGCAGCGCAGTGGTGAAAAAGTTGTAGAAGCTAGCAACAAGATTTGGATAAAAGTCTCGCTATGCTAATTCTTTTCTTGAACCATAGAAAACAAGTAGCTTTGCAACAGCAAAGCCTGCAAAAATAATTGGAACTCATCAATGTTCCTCTCCACGGAAATCTTTAGTAAAAGGCGAAAGATTTATTCGTGAATGAAGAGAAACCTGAGCTATACTTTGGGTGTTGCTAGGCCTTTGAAAGTCAATTGGTGAGCTAGAAAGCTAGCTAAGGGTAAATTGGCCTGTGGCAGGAAAACTGTTGATGATGCACAGGTGTAGAAAAGAAAAGAAAGATTGAACTTATATTTATTAAATGAAATTGAACACGCTACACAACTGAGAGCTATGTGCACTCAAGAAAAGAACAATGAGCATGAGCTTGCTCTTTTTTTCCCCTTCGTTATTTCTGCTTTTTTAACAGGTAAAGAGGTGCACCATTCCCAGAAGTACTGCAATACCGGGCTGATGCGTGGAGCGGATGGAGCAAGCCCCTCTTCCGACTCCCACGGTCAAAAATCCGCTTAATATGTAGTCCTCATATAGAGGACGTATCAGATATTAAACTGATAAGAACAGATACTACACTTGATCTTAGCCAAAAGGCCGAGAAGCGATAACCTGATTTAAGCGACGGCCTTAAGGGTACCCAATGAAAAAGCTTTGACTACTGGACGGTAGTTATTGAGCCACTCTCCAGAATATTACGCAGCGCGGTGGTGAAAAAGTTGTAGAAGCTAGCAACAAGATTTGGATCAAAGTCTCGCTATGCTAATTCTTTTCTTGAACCATAGAAAACAAGTAGCTTTGCAACAGCAAAGCCTGCAAAAATAATTGGAACTCATCAGTTCCTCTCCACGGAAATCTTTAGTAAAAGGCGAAAGATTTATTCGTGAATGAAGAGAAACCTGAGCTATACTTTGGGGGTTGCTAGGCCTTTGAAAGTCCATTGGTGAGCTAGAAAGCTAGCTAAGGGTAAATTGGCCTGTGGCAGGAAAACTGTTGATGATGCACAGGTGTAGAAAAGAAAAGAAAGATTGAACTTATATTTATTAAATGAAATTGAACACGCTACACAACTGAGAGCTATGTGCACTCAAGAAAAGAACAATGAGCATGAGCTTGCTCTTTTTTTCCCCTTCGTTATTTCTGCTTTTTTAACAGGTAAAGAGGTGCACCATTCCCAGAAGTACTGCAATACCGGGCTGATGCGTGGAGCGGATGGAGCAAGCCCCTCTCCCGACTCCCACGGTCAAAAATCCGTTTAATATGTAGTCCTCATATAGAGGACGTATCAGATATTAAACTGATAAGAACAGATACTACACTTGATCTTAGCCAAAAGGCCGAGAAGCGATAACCTGATTTAAGCGACGGCCTTAAGGGTACCCAATGAAAAAGCTTTGACTACTGGACGGTAGTTATTGAGCCACTCTCCAGAATATTACGCAGCGCGGTGGTGAAAAAGTTGTCGAAGCTAGCAACAAGATTTGGATAAAAGTCTTGCTATGATAATTCTTTTCTTGAACCATAGAAAACAAGTAGCTTTAGAACAGCAAAGCCTGCAAAAATAATTGGAACTCATCAACGTTCCTCTCCACGGAAATCTTTAGTAAAAGGCGAAAGATTTATTCGTGAATGAAGAGAAACCTGAGCTATACTTTGGGTGTTGCTAGGCCTTTGAAAGTCCATTGGTGAGCTAGAAAGCTAGCTAAGGGTAAATTGGCCTGTGGCAGGAAAACTGTTGATGATGCACAGATGTAGAAAAGAAAAGAAAGATTGAACTTATATTTATTAAATAAAATTGAACACGCTACACAACTGAGAGCTATGTGCACTCAAGAAAAGAACAATGAGCATGAGCTTGCTCTTTTTTTCCCCTTCGTTATTTCTGCTTTTTTAACAGGTAAAGAGGTGCACCATTCCCAGAAGTACTGCAATACCGGGCTGATGCGTGGAGCGGATGGAGCAAGCCCCTCTTCCGACTCCCACGGTCAAAAATCCGTTTAATATGTAGTCCTCATATAGAGGACGTATCAGATATTAAACTGATAAGAACAGATACTACACTTGATCTTAGCCAAAAGGCCGAGAAGCGATAACCTGATTTAAGCGACGGCCTTAAGGGTACCCAATGAAAAAGCTTTGACTACTGGACGGTAGTTATTGAGCCACTCTCCAGAATATTACGCAGCGCAGTGGTGAAAAAGTTGTAGAAGCTAGCAACAAGATTTGGATCAAAGTCTCGCTATGCTAATTCTTTTCTTGAACCATAGAAAACAAGTAGCTTTGCAACAGCAAAGCCTGCAAAAATAATTGGAACTCATCAATGTTCCTCTCCACGGAAATCTTTAGTAAAAGGCGAAAGATTTATTCGTGAATGAAGAGAAACCTGAGCTATACTTTGGGTGTTGCTAGGCCTTTGAAAGTCCATTGGTGAGCTAGAAAGCTAGCTAAGGGTAAATTGGCCTGTGGCAGGAAAACTGTTGATGATGCACAGATGTAGAAAAGAAAAGAAAGATTGAACTTATATTTATTAAATAAAATTGAACACGCTACACAACTGAGAGCTATGTGCACTCAAGAAAAGAACAATGAGCATGAGCTTGCTCTTTTTTTCCCCTTCGTTATTTCTGCTTTTTTAACAGGTAAAGAGGTGCACCATTCCCAGAAGTACTGCAATACCGGGCTGATGCGTGGAGCGGATGGAGCAAGCCCCTCTTCCGACTCCCACGGTCAAAAATCCGTTTAATATGTAGTCCTCATATAGAGGACGTATCAGATATTAAACTGATAAGAACAGATACTACACTTGATCTTAGCCAAAAGGCCGAGAAGCGATAACCTGATTTAAGCGACGGCCTTAAGGGTACCCAATGAAAAAGCTTTGACTACTGGACGGTAGTTATTGAGCCACTCTCCAGAATATTACGCAGCGCAGTGGTGAAAAAGTTGTAGAAGCTAGCAACAAGATTTGGATAAAAGTCTCGCTATGCTAATTCTTTTCTTGAACCATAGAAAACAAGTAGCTTTGCAACAGCAAAGCCTGCAAAAATAATTGGAACTCATCAATGTTCCTCTCCACGGAAATCTTTAGTAAAAGGCGAAAGATTTATTCGTGAATGAAGAGAAACCTGAGCTATACTTTGGGTGTTGCTAGGCCTTTGAAAGTCCATTGGTGAGCTAGAAAGCTAGCTAAGGGTAAATTGGCCTGTGGCAGGAAAACTGTTGATGATGCACAGGTGTAGAAAAGAAAAGAAAGATTGAACTTATATTTATTAAATGAAATTGAACACGCTACACAACTGAGAGCTATGTGCACTCAAGAAAAGAACAATGAGCATGAGCTTGCTCTTTTTTTCCCCTTCGTTATTTCTGCTTTTTTAACAGGTAAAGAGGTGCACCATTCCCAGAAGTACTGCAATACCGGGCTGATGCGTGGAGCGGATGGAGCAAGCCCCTCTTCCGACTCCCACGGTCAAAAATCCGTTTAATATGTAGTCCTCATATAGAGGACGTATCAGATATTAAACTGATAAGAACAGATACTACACTTGATCTTAGCCAAAAGGCCGAGAAGCGATAACCTGATTTAAGCGACGGCCTTAAGGGTACCCAATGAAAAAGCTTTGACTACTGGACGGTAGTTATTGAGCCACTCTCCAGAATATTATGCAGCGCGGTGGTGAAAAAGTTGTAGAAGCTAGCAACAAGATTTGGATCAAAGTCTCGCTATGCTAATTCTTTTCTTGAACCATAGAAAACAAGTAGCTTTGCAACAGCAAAGCCTGCAAAAATAATTGGAACTCATCAGTTCCTCTCCACGGAAATCTTTAGTAAAAGGCGAAAGATTTATTCGTGAATGAAGAGAAACCTGAGCTATACTTTGGGTGTTGCTAGGCCTTTGAAAGTCCATTGGTGAGCTAGAAAGCTAGCTAAGGGTAAATTGGCCTGTGGCAGGAAAACTGTTGATGATGCACAGGTGTAGAAAAGAAAAGAAAGATTGAACTTATATTTATTAAATGAAATTGAACACGCTACACAACTGAGAGCTATGTGCACTCAAGAAAAGAACAATGAGCATGAGCTTGCTCTTTTTTTCCCCTTCGTTATTTCTGCTTTTTTAACAGGTAAAGAGGTGCACCATTCCCAGAAGTACTGCAATACCGGGCTGATGCGTGGAGCGGATGGAGCAAGCCCCTCTTCCGACTCCCACGGTCGAAAATCCGTTTAATATGTAGTCCTCATATAGAGGACGTATCAGATATTAAACTGATAAGAACAGATACTACACTTGATCTTAGCCAAAAGGCCGAGAAGCGATAACCTGATTTAAGCGACGGCCTTAAGGGTACCCAATGAAAAAGCTTTGACTACTGGACGGTAGTTATTGAGCCACTCTCCAGAATATTACGCAGCGCGGTGGTGAAAAAGTTGTAGAAGCTAGCAACAAGATTTGGATCAAAGTCTCGCTATGCTAATTCTTTTCTTGAACCATAGAAAACAAGTAGCTTTGCAACAGCAAAGCCTGCAAAAATAATTGGAACTCATCAATGTTCCTCTCCACGGAAATCTTTAGTAAAAGGCGAAAGATTTATTCGTGAATGAAGAGAAACCTGAGCTATACTTTGGGTGTTGCTAGGCCTTTGAAAGTCCATTGGTGAGCTAGAAAGCTAGCTAAGGGTAAATTGGCCTGTGGCAGGAAAACTGTTGATGATGCACAGGTGTAGAAAAGAAAAGAAAGATTGAACTTATATTTATTAAATGAAATTGAACACGCTACACAACTGAGAGCTATGTGCACTCAAGAAAAGAACAATGAGCATGAGCTTGCTCTTTTTTTCCCCTTCGTTATTTCTGCTTTTTTAACAGGTAAAGAGGTGCACCATTCCCAGAAGTACTGCAATACCGGGCTGATGCGTGGAGCGGATGGAGCAAGCCCCTCTCCCGACTCCCACGGTCAAAAATCCGTTTAATATGTAGTCCTCATATAGAGGACGTATCAGATATTAAACTGATAAGAACAGATACTACACTTGATCTTAGCCAAAAGGCCGAGAAGCGATAACCTGATTTAAGCGACGGCCTTAAGGGTACCCAATGAAAAAGCTTTGACTACTGGACGGTAGTTATTGAGCCACTCTCCAGAATATTACGCAGCGCGGTGGTGAAAAAGTTGTCGAAGCTAGCAACAAGATTTGGATAAAAGTCTTGCTATGATAATTCTTTTCTTGAACCATAGAAAACAAGTAGCTTTAGAACAGCAAAGCCTGCAAAAATAATTGGAACTCATCAATGTTCCTCTCCACGGAAATCTTTAGTAAAAGGCGAAAGATTTATTCGTGAATGAAGAGAAACCTGAGCTATACTTTGGGTGTTGCTAGGCCTTTGAAAGTCCATTGGTGAGCTAGAAAGCTAGCTAAGGGTAAATTGGCCTGTGGCAGGAAAACTGTTGATGATGCACAGATGTAGAAAAGAAAAGAAAGATTGAACTTATATTTATTAAATAAAATTGAACACGCTACACAACTGAGAGCTATGTGCACTCAAGAAAAGAACAATGAGCATGAGCTTGCTCTTTTTTTCCCCTTCGTTATTTCTGCTTTTTTAACAGGTAAAGAGGTGCACCATTCCCAGAAGTACTGCAATACCGGGCTGATGCGTGGAGCGGATGGAGCAAGCCCCTCTTCCGACTCCCACGGTCAAAAATCCGTTTAATATGTAGTCCTCATATAGAGGACGTATCAGATATTAAACTGATAAGAACAGATACTACACTTGATCTTAGCCAAAAGGCCGAGAAGCGATAACCTGATTTAAGCGACGGCCTTAAGGGTACCCAATGAAAAAGCTTTGACTACTGGACGGTAGTTATTGAGCCACTCTCCAGAATATTACGCAGCGCAGTGGTGAAAAAGTTGTAGAAGCTAGCAACAAGATTTGGATAAAAGTCTCGCTATGCTAATTCTTTTCTTGAACCATAGAAAACAAGTAGCTTTGCAACAGCAAAGCCTGCAAAAATAATTGGAACTCATCAATGTTCCTCTCCACGGAAATCTTTAGTAAAAGGCGAAAGATTTATTCGTGAATGAAGAGAAACCTGAGCTATACTTTGGGTGTTGCTAGGCCTTTGAAAGTCCATTGGTGAGCTAGAAAGCTAGCTAAGGGTAAATTGGCCTGTGGCAGGAAAACTGTTGATGATGCACAGGTGTAGAAAAGAAAAGAAAGATTGAACTTATATTTATTAAATGAAATTGAACACGCTACACAACTGAGAGCTATGTGCACTCAAGAAAAGAACAATGAGCATGAGCTTGCTCTTTTTTTCCCCTTCGTTATTTCTGCTTTTTTAACAGGTAAAGAGGTGCACCATTCCCAGAAGTACTGCAATACCGG
>NC_139582.1:23115017-23122517 GCF_946808225.1 Silurus aristotelis | reverse complement strand
ATAGAAAACAAGTAGCTTTGCAACAGCAAAGCCTGCAAAAATAATTGGAACTCATCAATGTTCCTCTCCACGGAAATCTTTAGTAAAAGGCGAAAGATTTATTCGTGAATGAAGAGAAACCTGAGTTATACTTTGGGTGTTGCTAGGCCTTTGAAAGTCCATTGGTGAGCTAGAAAGCTAGCTAAGGGTAAATTGGCCTGTGGCAGGAAAACTGTTGATGATGCACAGATGTAGAAAAGAAAAGAAAGATTGAACTTATATTTATTAAATGAAATTGAACACGCTACACAACTGAGAGCTATGTGCACTCAAGAAAAGAACAATGAGCATGAGCTTGCTCTTTTTTTCCCCTTCGTTATTTCTGCTTTTTTAACAGGTAAAGAGGTGCACCACTCCCAGAAGTACTGCAATACCGGGCTGATGCGTGGAGCGGATGGAGCAAGCCCCTGTTCCGACTCCCACGGTCAAAAATCCGTTTAATATGTAGTCCTCATATAGAGGACGTATCAGATATTAAACTGATAAGAACAGATACTACACTTGATCTTAGCCAAAAGGCCGAGAAGCGATAACCCGATTTAAGCGACGGCCTTAAGGGTACCCAATGAAAAAGCTTTGACTACTGGACGGTAGTTATTGAGCCACTCTCCAGAATATTACGCAGCGCGGTGGTGAAAAAGTTGTAGAAGCTAGCAACAAGATTTGGATCAAAGTCTCGCTATGCTAATTCTTTTCTTGAACCATAGAAAACAAGTAGCTTTGCAACAGCAAAGCCTGCAAAAATAATTGGAACTTATCAATGTTCCTCTCCACGGAAATCTTTAGTAAAAGGCGAAAGATTTATTCATGAATGAAGAGAAACCTGAGCTATACTTTGGGTGTTGCTAGGCCTTTGAAAGTCCATTGGTGAGCTAGAAAGCTAGCTAAGGGTAAATTGGCCTGTGGCAGGAAAACTGTTGATGATGCACAGGTGTAGAAAAGAAAAGAAAGATTGAACTTATATTTATTAAATGAAATTGAACACGCTACACAACTGAGAGCTATGTGCACTCAAGAAAAGAACAATGAGCATGAGCTTGCTCTTTTTTTCCCCTTCGTTATTTCTGCTTTTTTAACAGGTAAAGAGGTGCACCATTCCCAGAAGTACTGCAATACCGGGCTGATGCGTGGAGCGGATGGAGCAAGCCCCTGTTCCGACTCCCACGGTCGAAAATCCGTTTAATATGTAGTCCTCATATAGAGGACGTATCAGATATTAAACTGATAAGAACAGATACTACACTTGATCTTAGCCAAAAGGCCGAGAAGCGATAACCTGATTTAAGCGACGGCCTTAAGGGTACCCAATGAAAAAGCTTTGACTACTGGACGGTAGTTATTGAGCCACTCTCCAGAATATTACGCAGCGCGGTGGTGAAAAAGTTGTAGAAGCTAGCAACAAGATTTGGATCAAAGTCTCGCTATGCTAATTCTTTTCTTGAACCATAGAAAACAAGTAGCTTTGCAACAGCAAAGCCTGCAAAAATAATTGGAACTTATCAATGTTCCTCTCCACGGAAATCTTTAGTAAAAGGCGAAAGATTTATTCGTGAATGAAGAGAAACCTGAGCTATACTTTGGGTGTTGCTAGGCCTTTGAAAGTCCATTGGTGAGCTAGAAAGCTAGCTAAGGGTAAATTGGCCTGTGGCAGGAAAACTGTTGATGATGCACAGGTGTAGAAAAGAAAAGAAAGATTGAACTTATATTTATTAAATGAAATTGAACACGCTACACAACTGAGAGCTATGTGCACTCAAGAAAAGAACAACGAGCATGAGCTTGCTCTTTTTTTCCCCTTCGTTATTTCTGCTTTTTTAACAGGTAAAGAGGTGCACCATTCCCAGAAGTACTGCAATACCGGGCTGATGCGTGGAGCGGATGGAGCAAGCCCCTGTTCCGACTCCCACGGTCAAAAATCCGTTTAATATGTAGTCCTCATATAGAGGACGTATCAGATATTAAACTGATAAGAACAGATACTACACTTGATCTTAGCCAAAAGGCCGAGAAGCGATAACCCGATTTAAGCGACGGCCTTAAGGGTACCCAATGAAAAAGCTTTGACTACTGGACGGTAGTTATTGAGCCACTCTCCAGAATATTACGCAGCGCGGTGGTGAAAAAGTTGTAGAAGCTAGCAACAAGATTTGGATCAAAGTCTCGCTATGCTAATTCTTTTCTTGAACCATAGAAAACAAGTAGCTTTGCAACAGCAAAGCCTGCAAAAATAATTGGAACTCATCAATGTTCCTCTCCACGGAAATCTTTAGTAAAAGGCGAAAGATTTATTCGTGAATGAAGAGAAACCTGAGTTATACTTTGGGTGTTGCTAGGCTTTTGAAAGTCCATTGGTGAGCTAGAAAGCTAGCTAAGGGTAAATTGGCCTGTGGCAGGAAAACTGTTGATGATGCACAGGTGTAGAAAAGAAAAGAAAGATTGAACTTATATTTATTAAATGACATTGAACACGCTACACAACTGAGAGCTATGTGCACTCAAGAAAAGAACAATGAGCATGAGCTTGCTCTTTTTTTCCCCTTCGTTATTTCTGCTTTTTTAACAGGTAAAGAGGTGCACCATTCCCAGAAGTACTGCAATACCGGGCTGATGCGTGGAGCGGATGGAGCAAGCCCCTGTTCCGACTCCCACGGTCAAAAATCCGTTTAATATGTAGTCCTCATATAGAGGACGTATCAGATATTAAACTGATAAGAACAGATACTACACTTGATCTTAGCCAAAAGGCCGAGAAGCGATAACCCGATTTAAGCGACGGCCTTAAGGGTACCCAATGAAAAAGCTTTGACTACTGGACGGTAGTTATTGAGCCACTCTCCAGAATATTACGCAGCGCGGTGGTGAAAAAGTTGTAGAAGCTAGCAACAAGATTTGGAACAAAGTCTCGCTATGCTAATTCTTTTCTTGAACCATAGAAAACAAGTAGCTTTGCAACAGCAAAGCCTGCAAAAATAATTGGAACTCATCAATGTTCCTCTCCACGGAAATCTTTAGTAAAAGGCGAAAGATTTATTCGTGAATGAAGAGAAACCTGAGTTATACTTTGGGTGTTGCTAGGCCTTTGAAAGTCCATTGGTGAGCTAGAAAGCTAGCTAAGGGTAAATTGGCCTGTGGCAGGAAAACTGTTGATGATGCACAGGTGTAGAAAAGAAAAGAAAGATTGAACTTATATTTATTAAATGAAATTGAACACGCTACACAACTGAGAGCTATGTGCACTCAAGAAAAGAACAATGAGCATGAGCTTGCTCTTTTTTTCCCCTTCGTTATTTCTGCTTTTTTAACAGGTAAAGAGGTGCACCATTCCCAGAAGTACTGCAATACCGGGCTGATGCGTGGAGCGGATGGAGCAAGCCCCTGTTCCGACTCCCACGGTCAAAAATCCGTTTAATATGTAGTCCTCATATAGAGGACGTATCAGATATTAAACTGATAAGAACAGATACTACACTTGATCTTAGCCAAAAGGCAGAGAAGCGATAACCCGATTTAAGCGACGGCCTTAAGGGTACCCAATGAAAAAGCTTTGACTACTGGACGGTAGTTATTGAGCCACTCTCCAGAATATTACGCAGCGCGGTGGTGAAAAAGTTGTAGAAGCTAGCAACAAGATTTGGATCAAAGTCTCGCTATGCTAATTCTTTTCTTGAACCATAGAAAACAAGTAGCTTTGCAACAGCAAAGCCTGCAAAAATAATTGGAACTCATCAATGTTCCTCTCCACGGAAATCTTTAGTAAAAGGCGAAAGATTTATTCGTGAATGAAGAGAAACCTGAGTTATACTTTGGGTGTTGCTAGGCTTTTGAAAGTCCATTGGTGAGCTAGAAAGCTAGCTAAGGGTAAATTGGCCTGTGGCAGGAAAACTGTTGATGATGCACAGGTGTAGAAAAGAAAAGAAAGATTGAACTTATATTTATTAAATGAAATTGAACACGCTACACAACTGAGAGCTATGTGCACTCAAGAAAAGAACAATGAGCATGAGCTTGCTCTTTTTTTCCCCTTCGTTATTTCTGCTTTTTTAACAGGTAAAGAGGTGCACCATTCCCAGAAGTACTGCAATACCGGGCTGATGCGTGGAGCGGATGGAGCAAGCCCCTGTTCCGACTCCCACGGTCAAAAATCCGTTTAATATGTAGTCCTCATATAGAGGACGTATCAGATATTAAACTGATAAGAACAGATACTACACTTGATCTTAGCCAAAAGGCCGAGAAGCGATAACCCGATTTAAGCGACGGCCTTAAGGGTACCCAATGAAAAAGCTTTGACTACTGGACGGTAGTTATTGAGCCACTCTCCAGAATATTACGCAGCGCGGTGGTGAAAAAGTTGTAGAAGCTAGCAACAAGATTTGGATCAAAGTCTCGCTATGCTAATTCTTTTCTTGAACCATAGAAAACAAGTAGCTTTGCAACAGCAAAGCCTGCAAAAATAATTGGAACTCATCAATGTTCCTCTCCACGGAAATCTTTAGTAAAAGGCGAAAGATTTATTCGTGAATGAAGAGAAACCTGAGTTATACTTTGGGTGTTGCTAGGCTTTTGAAAGTCCATTGGTGAGCTAGAAAGCTAGCTAAGGGTAAATTGGCCTGTGGCAGGAAAACTGTTGATGATGCACAGGTGTAGAAAAGAAAAGAAAGATTGAACTTATATTTATTAAATGAAATTGAACACGCTACACAACTGAGAGCTATGTGCACTCAAGAAAAGTACAATGAGCATGAGCTTGCTCTTTTTTTCCCCTTCGTTATTTCTGCTTTTTTAACAGGTAAAGAGGTGCACCATTCCCAGAAGTACTGCAATACCGGGCTGATGCGTGGAGCGGATGGAGCAAGCCCCTGTTCCGACTCCCACGGTCAAAAATCCGTTTAATATGTAGTCCTCATATAGAGGACGTATCAGATATTAAACTGATAAGAACAGATACTACACTTGATCTTAGCCAAAAGGCCGAGAAGCGATAACCCGATTTAAGCGACGGCCTTAAGGGTACCCAATGAAAAAGCTTTGACTACTGGACGGTAGTTATTGAGCCACTCTCCAGAATATTACGCAGCGCGGTGGTGAAAAAGTTGTAGAAGCTAGCAACAAGATTTGGAACAAAGTCTCGCTATGCTAATTCTTTTCTTGAACCATAGAAAACAAGTAGCTTTGCAACAGCAAAGCCTGCAAAAATAATTGGAACTCATCAATGTTCCTCTCCACGGAAATCTTTAGTAAAAGGCGAAAGATTTATTCGTGAATGAAGGGAAACCTGAGCTATACTTTGGGTGTTGCTAGGCCTTTGAAAGTCCATTGGTGAGCTAGAAAGCTAGCTAAGGGTAAATTGGCCTGTGGCAGGAAAACTGTTGATGATGCACAGGTGTAGAAAAGAAAAGAAAGATTGAACTTATATTTATTAAATGAAATTGAACACGCTACACAACTGAGAGCTATGTGCACTCAAGAAAAGAACAATGAGCATGAGCTTGCTCTTTTTTTCCCCTTCGTTATTTCTGCTTTTTTAACAGGTAAAGAGGTGCACCATTCCCAGAAGTACTGCAATACCGGGCTGATGCGTGGAGCGGATGGAGCAAGCCCCTCTTCCGACTCCCACGGTCGAAAATCCGTTTAATATGTAGTCCTCGTATAGAGGACGTATCAGATATTAAACTGATAAGAACAGATACTACACTTGATCTTAGCCAAAAGGCCGAGAAGCGATAACCTGATTTAAGCGACGGCCTTAAGGGTACCCAATGAAAAAGCTTTGACTACTGGACGGTAGTTATTGAGCCACTCTCCAGAATATTACGCAGCGCGGTGGTGAAAAAGTTGTAGAAGCTAGCAACAAGATTTGGATAAAAGTCTCGCTATGCTAATTCTTTTCTTGAACCATAGAAAACAAGTAGCTTTGCAACAGCAAAGCCTGCAAAAATAATTGGAACTCATCAATGTTCCTCTCCACGGAAATCTTTAGTAAAAGGCGAAAGATTTATTCGTGAATGAAGAGAAACCTGAGTTATACTTTGGGTGTTGCTAGGCCTTTGAAAGTCCATTGGTGAGCTAGAAAGCTAGCTAAGGGTAAATTGGCCTGTGGCAGGAAAACTGTTGATGATGCACAGATGTAGAAAAGAAAAGAAAGATTGAACTTATATTTATTAAATGAAATTGAACACGCTACACAACTGAGAGCTATGTGCACTCAAGAAAAGAACAATGAGCATGAGCTTGCTCTTTTTTTCCCCTTCGTTATTTCTGCTTTTTTAACAGGTAAAGAGGTGCACCACTCCCAGAAGTACTGCAATACCGGGCTGATGCGTGGAGCGGATGGAGCAAGCCCCTGTTCCGACTCCCACGGTCAAAAATCCGTTTAATATGTAGTCCTCATATAGAGGACGTATCAGATATTAAACTGATAAGAACAGATACTACACTTGATCTTAGCCAAAAGGCCGAGAAGCGATAACCCGATTTAAGCGACGGCCTTAAGGGTACCCAATGAAAAAGCTTTGACTACTGGACGGTAGTTATTGAGCCACTCTCCAGAATATTACGCAGCGCGGTGGTGAAAAAGTTGTAGAAGCTAGCAACAAGATTTGGATCAAAGTCTCGCTATGCTAATTCTTTTCTTGAACCATAGAAAACAAGTAGCTTTGCAACAGCAAAGCCTGCAAAAATAATTGGAACTTATCAATGTTCCTCTCCACGGAAATCTTTAGTAAAAGGCGAAAGATTTATTCATGAATGAAGAGAAACCTGAGCTATACTTTGGGTGTTGCTAGGCCTTTGAAAGTCCATTGGTGAGCTAGAAAGCTAGCTAAGGGTAAATTGGCCTGTGGCAGGAAAACTGTTGATGATGCACAGGTGTAGAAAAGAAAAGAAAGATTGAACTTATATTTATTAAATGAAATTGAACACGCTACACAACTGAGAGCTATGTGCACTCAAGAAAAGAACAATGAGCATGAGCTTGCTCTTTTTTTCCCCTTCGTTATTTCTGCTTTTTTAACAGGTAAAGAGGTGCACCATTCCCAGAAGTACTGCAATACCGGGCTGATGCGTGGAGCGGATGGAGCAAGCCCCTGTTCCGACTCCCACGGTCGAAAATCCGTTTAATATGTAGTCCTCATATAGAGGACGTATCAGATATTAAACTGATAAGAACAGATACTACACTTGATCTTAGCCAAAAGGCCGAGAAGCGATAACCTGATTTAAGCGACGGCCTTAAGGGTACCCAATGAAAAAGCTTTGACTACTGGACGGTAGTTATTGAGCCACTCTCCAGAATATTACGCAGCGCGGTGGTGAAAAAGTTGTAGAAGCTAGCAACAAGATTTGGATCAAAGTCTCGCTATGCTAATTCTTTTCTTGAACCATAGAAAACAAGTAGCTTTGCAACAGCAAAGCCTGCAAAAATAATTGGAACTTATCAATGTTCCTCTCCACGGAAATCTT
>NC_139582.1:23097517-23105017 GCF_946808225.1 Silurus aristotelis | reverse complement strand
TCCCACGGTCGAAAATCCGTTTAATATGTAGTCCTCATATAGAGGACGTATCAGATATTAAACTGATAAGAACAGATACTACACTTGATCTTAGCCATAAGGCTGAGAAGCGATAACCTGATTTAAGCGACGGCCATAAGGGTACCCAATGAAAAAGCTTTGACTACTGGACGGTAGTTATTGAGCCACTCTCCAGAATATTACGCAGCGCGGTGGTGAAAAAGTTGTAGAAGCTAGCAACAAGATTTGGATAAAAGTCTCGCTATGCTAATTCTTTTCTTGAACCATAGAAAACAAGTAGCTTTGCAACAGCAAAGCCTGCAAAAATAATTGGAACTCATCAATGTTCCTCTCCACGGAAATCTTTAGTAAAAGGCGAAAGATTTATTCGTGAATGAAGAGAAACCTGAGCTATACTTTGGGTGTTGCTAGGCCTTTGAAAGTCCATTGGTGAGCTAGAAAGCTAGCTAAGGGTAAATTGGCCTGTGGCAGGAAAACTGTTGATGATGCACAGGTGTAGAAAAGAAAAGAAAGATTGAACTTATATTTATTAAATGAAATTGAACACGCTACACAACTGAGAGCTATGTGCACTCAAGAAAAGAACAATGAGCATGAGCTTGCTCTTTTTTTCCCCTTCGTTATTTCTGCTTTTTTAACAGGTAAAGAGGTGCACCATTCCCAGAAGTACTGCAATACCGGGCTGATGCGTGGAGCGGATGGAGCAAGCCCCTGTTCCGACTACCACCGTCGAAAATCCGTTTAATATGTAGTCCTCATATAGAGGACGTATCAGATATTAAACTGATAAGAACAGATACTACACTTGATCTTAGCCAAAAGGCCGAGAAGCGATAACCTGATTTAAGCGACGGCCTTAAGGGTACCCAATGAAAAAGCTTTGACTACTGGACGGTAGTTATTGAGCCACTCTCCAGAATATTACGCAGCGCGGTGGTGAAAAAGTTGTAGAAGCTAGCAACAAGATTTGGATCAAAGTCTCGCTATGCTAATTCTTTTCTTGAACCATAGAAAACAAGTAGCTTTGCAACAGCAAAGCCTGCAAAAATAATTGGAACTCATCAATGTTCCTCTTCACGGAAATCTTTAGTAAAAGGCGAAAGATTTATTCGTGCATGAAGAGAAACCTGAGCTATACTTTGGGTGTTGCTAGGCCTTTGAAAGTCCATTGGTGAGCTAGAAAGCTAGCTAAGGGTAAATTGGCCTGTGGCAGGAAAACTGTTGATGATGCACAGGTGTAGAAAAGAAAAGAAAGATTGAACTTATATTTATTAAATGAAATTGAACACGCTACACAACTGAGAGCTATGTGCACTCAAGAGAAGAACAATGAGCATGAGCTTGCTCTTTTTTTCCCCTTCGTTATTTCTGCTTTTTTAACAGGTAAAGAGGTGCACCATTCCCAGAAGTACTGCAATACCGGGCTGATGCGTGGAGCGGATGGAGCAAGCCCCTCTTCCGACTCCCACGGTCAAAAATCCGTTTAATATGTAGTCCTCATATAGAGGACGTATCAGATATTAAACTGATAAGAACAGATACTACACTTGATCTTAGCCAAAAGGCCGAGAAGCGATAACCCGATTTAAGCGACGGCCTTAAGGGTACCCAATGAAAAAGCTTTGACTACTGGACGGTAGTTATTGAGCCACTCTCCAGAATATTACGCAGCGCGGTGGTGAAAAAGTTGTAGAAGCTAGCAACAAGATTTGGATAAAAGTCTCGCTATGCTAATTCTTTTCTTGAACCATAGAAAACAAGTAGCTTTGCAACAGCAAAGCCTGCAAAAATAATTGGAACTCATCAATGTTCCTCTCCACGGAAATCTTTAGTAAAAGGCGAAAGATTTATTCGTGAATGAAGAGAAACCTGAGCTATACTTTGGGTGTTGCTAGGCCTTTGAAAGTCCATTGGTGAGCTAGAAAGCTAGCTAAGGGTAAATTGGCCTGTGGCAGGAAAACTGTTGATGATGCACAGGTGTAGAAAAGAAAAGAAAGATTGAACTTATATTTATTAAATGAAATTGAACACGCTACACAACTGAGAGCTATGTGCACTCAAGAAAAGAACAATGAGCATGAGCTTGCTCTTTTTTTCCCCTTCGTTATTTCTGCTTTTTTAACAGGTAAAGAGGTGCACCATTCCCAGAAGTACTGCAATACCGGGCTGATGCGTGGAGCGGATGGAGCAAGCCCCTGTTCCGACTCCCACGGTCGAAAATCCGTTTAATATGTAGTCCTCATATAGAGGACGTATCAGATATTAAACTGATAAGAACAGATACTACACTTGATCTTAGCCAAAAGGCCGAGAAGCGATAACCTGATTTAAGCGACGGCCTTAAGGGTACCCAATGAAAAAGCTTTGACTACTGGACGGTAGTTATTGAGCCACTCTCCAGAATATTACGCAGCGCGGTGGTGAAAAAGTTGTAGAAGCTAGCAACAAGATTTGGATCAAAGTCTCGCTATGCTAATTCTTTTCTTGAACCATAGAAAACAAGTAGCTTTGCAACAGCAAAGCCTGCAAAAATAATTGGAACTCATCAATGTTCCTCTTCACGGAAATCTTTAGGAAAAGGCGAAAGATTTATTCGTGAATGAAGAGAAACCTGAGCTATACTTTGGGTGTTGCTAGGCCTTTGAAAGTCCATTGGTGAGCTAGAAAGCTAGCTAAGGGTAAATTGGCCTGTGGCAGGAAAACTGTTGATGATGCACAGGTGTAGAAAAGAAAAGAAAGATTGAACTTATATTTATTAAATGAAATTGAACACGCTACACAACTGAGAGCTATGTGCACTCAAGAAAATAACAATGAGCATGAGCTTGCTCTTTTTTTCCCCTTCGTTATTTCTGCTTTTTTAACAGGTAAAGAGGTGCACCATTCCCAGAAGTACTGCAATACCGGGCTGATGCGTGGAGCGGATGGAGCAAGCCCCTGTTCCGACTCCCACGGTCGAAAATCCGTTTAATATGTAGTCCTCATATAGAGGACGTATCAGATATTAAACTGATAAGAACAGATACTACACTTGATCTTAGCCAAAAGGCTGAGAAGCGATAACCTGATTTAAGCGACGGCCATAAGGGTACCCAATGAAAAAGCTTTGACTACTGGACGGTAGTTATTGAGCCACTCTCCAGAATATTACGCAGCGCGGTGGTGAAAAAGTTGTAGAAGCTAGCAACAAGATTTGGATAAAAGTCTCGCTATGCTAATTCTTTTCTTGAACCATAGAAAACAAGTAGCTTTGCAACAGCAAAGCCTGCAAAAATAATTGGAACTCATCAATGTTCCTCTCCACGGAAATCTTTAGTAAAAGGCGAAAAATTTATTCGTGAATGAAGAGAAACCTGAGCTATACTTTGGGTGTTGCTAGGCCTTTGAAAGTCCATTGGTGAGCTAGAAAGCTAGCTAAGGGTAAATTGGCCTGTGGCAGGAAAACTGTTGATGATGCACAGGTGTAGAAAAGAAAAGAAAGATTGAACTTATATTTATTAAATGAAATTGAACACGCTACACAACTGAGAGCTATGTGCACTCAAGAAAAGAACAATGAGCATGAGCTTGCTCTTTTTTTCCCCTTCGTTATTTCTGCTTTTTTAACAGGTAAAGAGGTGCACCATTCCCAGAAGTACTGCAATAACGGGCTGATGCGTGGAGCGGATGGAGCAAGCCCCTGTTCCGACTACCACGGTCGAAAATCCGTTTAATATGTAGTCCTCATATAGAGGACGTATCAGATATTAAACTGATAAGAACAGATACTACACTTGATCTTAGCCAAAAGGCCGAGAAGCGATAACCTGATTTAAGCGACGGCCTTAAGGGTACCCAATGAAAAAGCTTTGACTACTGGACGGTAGTTATTGAGCCACTCTCCAGAATATTACGCAGCGCGGTGGTGAAAAAGTTGTAGAAGCTAGCAACAAGATTTGGATCAAAGTCTCGCTATGCTAATTCTTTTCTTGAACCATAGAAAACAAGTAGCTTTGCAACAGCAAAGCCTGCAAAAATAATTGGAACTCATCAATGTTCCTCTTCACGGAAATCTTTAGGAAAAGGCGAAAGATTTATTCGTGAATGAAGAGAAACCTGAGCTATACTTTGGGTGTTGCTAGGCCTTTGAAAGTCCATTGGTGAGCTAGAAAGCTAGCTAAGGGTAAATTGGCCTGTGGCAGGAAAACTGTTGATGATGCACAGGTGTAGAAAAGAAAAGAAAGATTGAACTTATATTTATTAAATGAAATTGAACACGCTACACAACTGAGAGCTATGTGCACTCAAGAAAATAACAATGAGCATGAGCTTGCTCTTTTTTTCCCCTTCGTTATTTCTGCTTTTTTAACAGGTAAAGAGGTGCACCATTCCCAGAAGTACTGCAATACCGGGCTGATGCGTGGAGCGGATGGAGCAAGCCCCTGTTCCGACTCCCACGGTCGAAAATCCGTTTAATATGTAGTCCTCATATAGAGGACGTATCAGATATTAAACTGATAAGAACAGATACTACACTTGATCTTAGCCAAAAGGCTGAGAAGCGATAACCTGATTTAAGCGACGGCCATAAGGGTACCCAATGAAAAAGCTTTGACTACTGGACGGTAGTTATTGAGCCACTCTCCAGAATATTACGCAGCGCGGTGGTGAAAAAGTTGTAGAAGCTAGCAACAAGATTTGGATAAAAGTCTCGCTATGCTAATTCTTTTCTTGAACCATAGAAAACAAGTAGCTTTGCAACAGCAAAGCCTGCAAAAATAATTGGAACTCATCAATGTTCCTCTCCACGGAAATCTTTAGTAAAAGGCGAAAAATTTATTCGTGAATGAAGAGAAACCTGAGCTATACTTTGGGTGTTGCTAGGCCTTTGAAAGTCCATTGGTGAGCTAGAAAGCTAGCTAAGGGTAAATTGGCCTGTGGCAGGAAAACTGTTGATGATGCACAGGTGTAGAAAAGAAAAGAAAGATTGAACTTATATTTATTAAATGAAATTGAACACGCTACACAACTGAGAGCTATGTGCACTCAAGAAAAGAACAATGAGCATGAGCTTGCTCTTTTTTTCCCCTTCGTTATTTCTGCTTTTTTAACAGGTAAAGAGGTGCACCATTCCCAGAAGTACTGCAATAACGGGCTGATGCGTGGAGCGGATGGAGCAAGCCCCTGTTCCGACTACCACGGTCGAAAATCCGTTTAATATGTAGTCCTCATATAGAGGACGTATCAGATATTAAACTGATAAGAACAGATACTACACTTGATCTTAGCCAAAAGGCCGAGAAGCGATAACCTGATTTAAGCGACGGCCTTAAGGGTACCCAATGAAAAAGCTTTGACTACTGGACGGTAGTTATTGAGCCACTCTCCAGAATATTACGCAGCGCGGTGGTGAAAAAGTTGTAGAAGCTAGCAACAAGATTTGGATCAAAGTCTCGCTATGCTAATTCTTTTCTTGAACCATAGAAAACAAGTAGCTTTGCAACAGCAAAGCCTGCAAAAATAATTGGAACTCATCAATGTTCCTCTTCACGGAAATCTTTAGGAAAAGGCGAAAGATTTATTCGTGAATGAAGAGAAACCTGAGCTATACTTTGGGTGTTGCTAGGCCTTTGAAAGTCCATTGGTGAGCTAGAAAGCTAGCTAAGGGTAAATTGGCCTGTGGCAGGAAAACTGTTGATGATGCACAGGTGTAGAAAAGAAAAGAAAGATTGAACTTATATTTATTAAATGAAATTGAACACGCTACACAACTGAGAGCTATGTGCACTCAAGAAAAGAACAATGAGCATGAGCTTGCTCTTTTTTTCCCCTTCGTTATTTCTGCTTTTTTAACAGGTAAAGAGGTGCACCATTCCCAGAAGTACTGCAATACCGGGCTGATGCGTGGAGCGGATGGAGCAAGCCCCTGTTCCGACTCCCACGGTCGAAAATCCGTTTAATATGTAGTCCTCATATAGAGGACGTATCAGATATTAAACTGATAAGAACAGATACTACACTTGATCTTAGCCAAAAGGCCGAGAAGCGATAACCCGATTTAAGCGACGGCCTTAAGGGTACCCAATGAAAAAGCTTTGACTACTGGACGGTAGTTATTGAGCCACTCTCCAGAATATTACGCAGCGCGGTGGTGAAAAAGTTGTAGAAGCTAGCAACAAGATTTGGATCAAAGTCTCGCTATGCTAATTCTTTTCTTGAACCATAGAAAACAAGTAGCTTTGCAACAGCAAAGCCTGCAAAAAAAAATTGGAACTCATCAATGTTCCTCTCCACGGAAATCTTTAGTAAAAGGCGAAAGATTTATTCGTGAATGAAGAGAAATCTGAGCTATACTTTGGGTGTTGCTAGGCCTTTGAAAGTCCATTGGTGAGCTAGAAAGCTAGCTAAGGGTAAATTGGCCTGTGGCAGGAAAACTGTTGATGATGCACAGGTGTAGAAAAGAAAAGAAAGATTGAACTTATATTTATTAAATTAAATTGAACACGCTACACAACTGAGAGCTATGTGCACTCAAGAAAAGAACAATGAGCATGAGCTTGCTCTTTTTTTCCCCTTCGTTATTTCTGCTTTTTTTAACAGGTAAAGAGGTGCACCATTCCCAGAAGTACTGCAATACCGGGCTGATGCGTGGAGCGGATGGAGCAAGCCCCTCTTTCCGACTCCCACGGTCGAAAATCCGTTTAATATGTAGTCCTCATATAGAGGACGTATCAGATATTAAACTGATAAGAACAGATACTACACTTGATCTTAGCCAAAAGGCCGAGAAGCGATAACCCGATTTAAGCGACGGCCTTAAGGGTACCCAATGAAAAAGCTTTGACTACTGGACGGTAGTTATTGAGCCACTCTCCAGAATATTACGCAGCGCGGTGGTGAAAAAGTTGTAGAAGCTAGCAACAAGATTTGGATCAAAGTCTCGCTATGCTAATTCTTTTCTTGAACCATAGAAAACAAGTAGCTTTGCAACAGCAAAGCCTGCAAAAATAATTGGAACTCATCAATGTTCCTCTCCACGGAAATCTTTAGTAAAAGGCGAAAGATTTATTCGTGAATGAAGAGAAACCTGAGCTATACTTTGGGTGTTGCTAGGCCTTTGAAAGTCCATTGGTGAGCTAGAAAGCTAGCTAAGGGTAAATTGGCCTGTGGCAGGAAAACTGTTGATGATGCACAGGTGTAGAAAAGAAAAGAAAGATTGAACTTATATTTATTAAATGAAATTGAACACGCTACACAACTGAGAGCTATGTGCACTCAAGAAAAGAACAATGAGCATGAGCTTGCTCTTTTTTTCCCCTTCGTTATTTCTGCTTTTTTAACAGGTAAAGAGGTGCACCATTCCCAGAAGTACTGCAATACCGGGCTGATGCGTGGAGCGGATGGAGCAAGCCCCTGTTCCGACTCCCACGGTCAAAAATCCGTTTAATATGTAGTCCTCATATAGAGGACGTATCAGATATTAAACTGATAAGAACAGAT